>NC_052051.1:121086417-121144405 GCF_903992535.2 Arvicola amphibius | reverse complement strand
ATGAGGGCAGAGCTCTCCCGAAGCCATCCTGTTTAATACTGTTGCATAGGGGATTAACTTTCCCCATGAGCTTTTGAGGGAACTCCATCATGCACACCGTGGTGACCTTCCATCTAGGAGATCTGAAAGAGACTTGTGGTGTTTCTAAAGAGTTCTTTTTCTCTTAATTGAGGAAATAAGTGAAATATATTAGAACATTGCTAATTTCTGGATCATGAGCATCTAAAGGTCAATAAGAATATGAAACATAACAGGCAGGAAGAAAAGAACAAATGAAGAAAAGGGGGCTGTAACACAAATTCTAATTGTTCTTAACAATAAATATCCAGTCAAATATTAGGTAGCAAAAGCTGAGAGACCAGAGAAGCAGCCAGCCACTACCTCTACCAATGCTCAGACCACACTTCCTTTCCTCACACTGCCTCCTCAGACTGCAACTGTCTCCACCGAACTTCAGACTGCATCCAAGCTCCTATGTCTCCTCTGACTTTATATTTCTCTCTCTGCCCAGCCATATCCCTTCCTGTCTCCACCTCCACAGTCCTGGGATTAAAGGCATGAGAACCCCAAATCCTGGGATTAAAGGTGTGATCCACCACCACCTGGCCTCTAGTGGCTTAGCTCTGCACTCTGATCTTCAGGCAAGCTTTGTTTTTTAAAACACAAACCAAATATCACTACATGGAGCAGAAGGAAAGGAAGAATGAAGGAAAGGAGAGAGGGAAGAAGAAAGGAGACAAAAGGCATCTCCTAGAACATGGCAGTAAATGAGTTGTATGTCTGGAGAACTATGACGAAGCTGAAAGATGCTAATTCAAATACCATTAGGAAGTTCTAGGATAATATCATATAACTAAATTAGAATGTGTTATCCACTATTTTTAATAAAGAAATTTATTCTTTAATTCTGCCTTAATTTAAGAAAAATAGGGGCTGGGCATTGTGGCACACTCCTTTAATCCTAGTACTCCGGGAGACAGAGGGAAGCAGGTTTTTGAGTTTGAGGCCCACCTGGTCTACAAACAAAGTTCCAGGAAAGCCAGGGCTACAGAGAGAAACTCTGTCTCAAAAAGAGACAGACAGAAAGAGAGAGAGAGAGAGAGAGAGAGAGAGAGAGAGAGAGAGAGAGAGAGGGAGAAAAAAGAAAAGAAAAAAAAAGAAAAGAAAAGAAAAGAAAGAAGGAAGGAAGGAAGGAAGGAAGGAAGGAAGGAAGGAAGGAAGGAAGGAATGGCCTTTTTGGGGTCAGGACTAATATCCTCAATATTTGACAATGGGATTAACTGTATATAGAGGAACATTCTTCAGACCTCAGTTATAGAAAATGTTAGTCCTATGGCTGTTTAACTTCAGAAGTCTGGAGGTTTCTAGGGATGGGAGCAAAATGGGCAGGGGAGACCATTATCTTTGGTGTTTTTTGTTTGTTTGTTTTTGTTTTTGTTTTCATTTTTGTTTTCTTTTTTCTTTTTTTGGTTTTTCGAAACATTGTTTCTCTGTAGCTTCGGAGCCTCTCCTGGCACTAGCTCTCATAGGGGAGAGCATTGTCAAAGTGAGACAGTAGCTATATACCAACTGGGTAACAATACTTTCCATTTTCTAATCCTGACACAGCCATACCAGCTCTACTTTCTGCTTTGTTCCTTCATTTAATGGAGCCTTAATTGACACCTGTGAAGGGAGCTGATAAAGCCAGAAGTGATGATTCAGAGATGATAAGGACCAAAGTCAGGACAGGAGTTAAGAAATAAGTCTTAAGAGAAGCAAATGGCTAAAACTCCAATCAGGAGAGGGAGCAAGGGAAAAAGTGTGGGAATGAGCTTGGCAGCTGTAAGAATAATAGGAAACCATGAGCCTGGGTAGGAGTTTTACACTGAAGTAGTGAGAGATAAAACTGATTGGAGAATAAAGAGCACAAATGAGGGTTTTCCATGAAGATTAACGACAAGGCAAGCAAGTGTCCCATGTTCGCTTCATTATATTTGCGTTGCTAGCCAGAGCAAGAAGATAAGAAAAGGAAATAGAAGACATATGTGTAAAGAAGTTAAATTACATCTCTTTATTCAGAAGATAAATCCTCCTGCATGCAGAAATTTCTACGTAGTCTAACCAACACAAGAAATGTTAAGCCAGACAAGATTTCATTCAGGACATAAGATTAATATGCTAGCAATCAGTTCATTTTTAAAACTGGCAATGGATTATCTGAAAAATTAAATTAAATCAAGCCCATTTACACTAGATTAAATTTTTAAAGAAAAAACAGGCAGTTTTAATCCCAACCTTTAATCTCAGTACTTGGTAGGCAGAGGTAGGTGGATCTCTGAGTTTGAGGCCAGCGTGATCTACAGAATGAGTTCCAGGACAGCCACAGCTACTCAGAGAAACCTTGTCTTAAAAGACAAACAAAAAAGGCAAACAAAAAAAAACAACAAAAAATAAGATATTTAGTAATAAATTTAATTAGTGAAGTGTAAAATTTACACACTGAAAACAGTTTCATGAAATCAGCAAGCTAAGTGAATGAGAAGACAGTTCCCATATGTGGATCACAGGCTTATTAAGATGTCAATGTCTCTAAATTGCTATAAAGATTCAGTGTACTACTTCTGGCTTCTTTAGATGCCAGTAGGTTGATTCCCAAATTCCTGTTGAAACACAAGAGGCTTAGAAGAGCCAAGACAACCTTGAAACCCAAAAATGTTGGATAACACTTTTCTGTTTTGAAAACAGAAAGCAACAACAAAAATACCCTAGAATTATTAAGATCATGAAGTACTGGCACAAAGACAGACATACAGACATATGGAATAGATTTGAATTTCTATAAATAAGTCCACTTATGGTCAATTGGTTTTGACAGGGGTGCCAAAACAATTTAGTGTGAGAAAAGAATAATCTTTTCAAAAAATAGTGCTAGAATAACTGGATATGAAGAAGAAGAAGAAGAAGAAGAAGAAGAAGAAGAAGAAGAAGAAGAAGAAGAAGAAGAAGAAGAAAAGAAGAAGAAGAAGAAGAAGAAGAAGAAGAAGAAGAAGAAGAAGAAGAAGAAGAAGAAGAAGTAGTTTGAGAGCTGAGACTAAATCTCAATGATAGAGCACAGGTGCTGAGTTTGAGCCCCAGCACTGAGTGTATATATGTGTGTACACGCATGCTCACATGCACACACACACATATTAAATTGGGGCCCTTACATTATACAAAATGTAATTCAACGTGGATTCTATTCTCAATGTAAGAGCTAAAAGTATAAGATTATTAAGAGTAAAAATAAGACAACATGATCTTACATTAGGCAATAGCTTATTAACTGTTAAACAAAAGCATGTTACTATGTCAGTCACCTTTCTTTTCCCTGTGACAAAGCATCTGACAGAAAAGGCTACGGAAGAAAGGACTTACTGGGCTCCATGTTTTAGAGATCCCAGTCCATATCATTGGCTCTACTGACTCTGGGTCCATGGGAAGGCAAAAGAGTACAAGAGCAGAAGTCTGTGCAGGAAAAGGAGGCGGCTGATCACTACATAGCGGACAGGAAGTGAGAAGTGAAAAGAAAGAAGGAAACTGAGGCAAGATATAGTTTTCAAGGGGTTATACCCAGTGACTTCTTTCCTCCCAACTGGTCTACCTCCTCTAGTTCTCCTCCCCCAAATGTCTATTCCTCTTTCAAAGCCATCAATGGTTTAAACATTAGGTCAGAACTCTTATGATCTAACCCTCTCTGGAAACACCCTCACAGACAGGCATAGTGGCTGTGCTGCACTTTAATAATAATATAGGTGTCTCTCAACCCCATCAAGTTAATGAGCAAGAATAATTGTCATAATAAGAACATTTAGGTAAGCTGGACTTCATTGCAGTCAAACTTCTTCTGTCCTGCTTGCCATCTCCCAAATAACCACATGGAGACATCATATTAATTATGAAATCTTGGCCATTAGCTTGGGGTTGTTCCTAAATAGCTCTTATACTTAAATTAACCCATTTCTATTAATTTACTTTCTGCCTCTTAACTTTTTTACCTTTCTCTGTACAGCTCATGCTACTTTCCCGCTTCCTCCATGTCTGTCAGGCAACTCTGCCCTTCTTCTTCCCAGCATCTTCTCTACCTCCCCAAATCCTGCCTGCCTATTGGCTATTCAGCTTTTTATTAAGCTAATCTGAGTGACACTTCTTCACAGTGTACAAAAAGATTGTTCCACAAAACTATAGATGAAACTTTCTTTCCTACCTGCCAGTTCCCAAATAATTGACATGGAGACTTAATATTACTTATAAATGTTCAGCCAATAGCTCAGGCTTATTACTAAATATTTCTTACAACTTAAATTAACCCATATCTATTAATCTAACTCTGTCATAAGGCTCGTGGCATTTGCCTCTCTGGCATGTTTTTCTTCCTCTCCATCTGGCTGGCAAATCCTCTGACTCTGCCCTTCTTTATCCAAGCATCCTCCTAGTCTGGCTGTCCTGCCCAATCTCTTTCTGTCCAGCTATTGGCCAGTCTGCTTCTTTATTTAACCAATCACAGAGACAAATATTCACACAGTGTAAAGGAATATTCCACACAACGTTTCATCAATATTTAAACATATTTAAACTTCAAAGATCTCTGTGAAGAGAAGATAAAGACAACCTATGGAAGAGGGAAAGAAATGAAAGATTGTAACTGATAAAGGTCCAGTCTTCATAAGACAACAAAAACAAACAAGCCTTTTAAAATAGAATGATAAAAAGCAACTCAATTTAAAAACATTTTGTATTGGAGATGTGTTGCGGGAGCTCCTTCCACTCCTTCAGCCAATAGTCTCTGAGATACCAGCCCATTGGGGCGTGGTCTCTCTCTTTAAAAAAACGCGACCACTTCCCTCCACTCGCCGCTCTGGCTTCCGGCTCTGCTTCCAGCGACTAGGCTCCCTTCCTGATTGCACAGAGGGCTGTTGGCTGGGATGGTGATCTGTAAGTTTTTCCCTTGTAAGTAAATAACCATTCTATTAATCATAATTCCAAACTGGTGTGGGATTGTTTGTGACATACGCCTTCAGAGATGTAGTTCACTGATAAAGTAATTTACAATCATGCATGAGGCCCTGGATTCTATTCCCAGTATCACAGAATAAAAAGGTCTAGAGAAGACATAAATGGCCAATAAGCACACGATGTTCAATATTATCAGTCTTTAAAGTAAAACAAAACCATTAGGCTATAATTTTTTAAAAAACTGACAATTATATCAAAGAAATTAAAATACCTACATTTGGTGGGGATTTTAAAAAGGGGCAGCCACTTTGGAAAACAGTTTGTTTCTCAAAATGTGAAACAGACTTGTCCCATTGCCATGTACTTCTACTTCCAGGTGCACACACACCCAAGAGAATTGAAAACATAGAACCACAGGAAAACTTCCTAACCTGTATCCCCAGAAGCATTGTTAGAATTGCCAGCAAGTAGATGTTCCTCAAATGTGCATAAACTGGTAAGTGGATAAAGAAAATGTGACATCCACAGAATATTATGTCAAGGAAAAGGAACGGAGTGTGAATACACGCAGCATGGGTGAGCCTCTAAAACATGCCGAGGGGAAGAAGCCTGATATATGGAGCCACATATTGTTCTCTTTACATGAAATGTCCCAAATGGGCAAATTCATAAACACAATTGTATATGTTCTCAAAATATGTATATTTTGAGAACATGGACCACAGATGGAGCCATGTGAAGAGACTCAGTGCTTGTGAAAACACTCCAAGAAAGCAAGACGAGTCTCGTGACCCCAGTTTCTTCCAAACATGAAATTGTTCTTGGAATGTGTTCTTGTCCCACGTGTAGCAAATAGGAGTGAATTGACCTAAGATTACTCCCTATTGCTTGCTTCTGGTATTCAATTACATGTTTAAACTACCCTCTAGACGCCTCTATGGAAAAACATGGTTTTGTCACGTATATCTTGTCCTTGTGATTGTACACAACTTGAACTCATGAGAACTTTTCTCATAGGACCTCTCTTAACTCTCAGATTATAAATTGTCCAAGGCTCTGAATAAAGCTGACTATCGCCTGAAACTTTAGTCTACCTCCTCCATTGGCTCCATTCTCCCAGGCCCCACTACCTCTAGAGCTATGTCACCTCTTCTCAGTCTGCCATCCCTCCCTTTTATTTTCTTCTCCAGTGTTGGGGATAGGACTCTGGACGGCCACTTTTAAGCAAGTGCTGTACTTTTGAGTTACGCTTATGCTTTGAATTACATGTGTTAAAATGTAATCTTTTTATGGATGAGTTATATTTGATAAAACTCATAAAAATATAACTTGCAGCATGATACAAAGCTATATATGTTGGAGAAAAATTCCTAGGCTAGGGTACATGAAGTGATTTAGACCTAAATCTGAATATCCTTAAATTATAGGAACAGTGCTGGGGAGAGGCTGCTTAAAGCAGAGGAAGAGGGAGGGACTAAATGGCTGGACGAGAAGGAGAAGAATTGGACATTACTATGATTATTAGACCAGAAACTATTATTCCTATTATGGAAACTTGTAAACTGTAATTGAAGTTGTTTTTTTTTTTTAAGATTTCATTATATTTCCTTATTTTATTTGTGCTTATAAGGCAAGGGGCACATCCGTACATGAAACACATGTGGACGTTGGCGGACAACTTGCAGGAATAAGTTCTTTCTCCCGACTGTGTAGACATGAGGAAGGAGCTTGTCTTAGTGGTAGCTACATTTCCCAGATGAGCTTTCTTGCCATCCTTAAAGTTGGATTTTGGTGGAAATCAACAAATTTAATTTAGATATGGTTTGTTTTTATTTTTTTGAGACAGGGTTTCTCTATGTAACAGTTCTGGCCGTCCTGGAACTGGTTTTGTAGGCCAGGCTGGCCTCGAACTCACAGAGATCCACGTGTCTTTGCCTCTGAGTGCTGAAATTAAAGGTGTGTGCCACTACTGCCCAGATAGACATGATTTTGATGGCGATGACAAGACTTAACAAAGCTGTTCAGTAGCTGCATAGAAAGATGTTTACTTAAAATACAATGAAACAACAAACACATAGCACAAAGGCACAAAGACAATACCAAATCCAGAGCATTTGTTTACAATGGCAAGTTTGATCTCTTGACAGCTGTGCAAACCAATTAAGGATTCCTTGGAGAAGGCGGGAGCCCATTCCTCATGTCTCAGGACATCCCAATAAGAAGCCCCTGCCACTTCAGTCTAGTTCTGAACATTCAAAGCCTGGAAAAGTGGCTTCCTTTGCTTCAGACCCTCTGTCTTCATCTCAGCTTGGTGCAAGTTCAGGTTAACGTCACCTCTTGTCATTAGTTTTGTAAGGTGCACCGCTTACTTCTCTGTCCTTACCTCCTTATGGTTCTAGGGATCAGAACCAGTGCACTGGTCATTCTGGGTACATTCTCTATTACTCATTTACACCCTAGCTCCTGCCTATCTATGCTCCTTTTCAGCCATTGCTATAATGGCATCCTAGCTAAAGGAGCAATGGATGATTCTGTTTTAGCCTAAGGGCTCCAGAAACAACAGTGGCAGGCATTTGGAACTCATTTAGTTTCAGCATAATCTCCAAATTTTACTAGATCTATCTTTACACACCCGTTTAATACATCTTTCTGTTTTCCATTGGCACATGCAGGTACTCCTACGATGACTTAAAGCTCTCCTTTTTAAAAAAGTCTCCCTGGGATTTGCAAATCTCCACTCTCCACGGATCAGTTTTCTTTTCTATGGAGAAGAATCTGATGCACTTGAAAGCGATTTGGAGTACAAATGAATAAATGAAAGATTCTCAGGACGTTGATAATGAAGGGGATGACTATTCAGTCTCCAAATGATCTCATCAGACACTGGGGTAAATTTCAAAACATCCCATAACGAGGCAGCAAACCTCTAATCGGAATTCCCCACTGATAATGGCGGGGATGTTGTTGGAAAATGACTCTAGGTTATTGGAATGTGTGGGCCGGGTGTGAGGCGGCCCATGGATGCCATCAGTGAGCACAGGAGTGTGCTTTCTTCACTTGGGTTTGCCTGCAGTTGGGAAAAGAAAGATTCTTGTTTATTTATTCTGTGAGGGAGATTTAATCTGGAAATTGTTTTCAAATACTGGTTTTCTTAGACATTTTAAACACAGACCAACCTAATTACGTACTGCATTCCAGCTATGTCTCAGCTTTAAGTCACGGAGCCTAAAGCGGGGTAGCCCACGGAAGGAGCCAGGCCACAACGGACAGGCTTCACTGTTCCTTGGGCTTAGGGCAGCGTACTTTTCCAAGTTACCTCCGAAGGTTCTCAGCCTTTTCACTTTTCTGAGCTTCCATCTATCTCTGCCACTTTAAAAGACTGCTCTTCTGGAGGTCACCTGTAATCTCCCAAACCAAACAACACTTCACTATCAATCTCCTGGTCTCTCAGCAGCCTCCTCCACGGGTTGCCGCTTGTTTACAGGCCTCCTTTCCACTTCAGGGCGGTCCCATCTGCAGCTGCTATGTCCCCCTCTGGATTGTCTGCCTTGATCTTCTTGTTGGAGTCTTGCTCTTCTTAACCTGGAAATAAGGCAGCATCTCAGTGACAAGTCTCTGCACCCATTCCTTTCTCCCTAGGTGACTTCATACATTCTCAGGGCCTTTAGCATCAGCTCTAATCATGCTGGACATAACTAAATCCTCACTATCTGCCCCACTCTTCCCCCAACCCAAGACTCAGATGCCTTAGCTGTTGTGTTAATTCTTTAGGTGCCGAATAGGAAGCTCAGTTTTCCTTATTTATTTACTTAATTTTTGTCATTATCAGAGCTGAACCCACCCTCTCACATATGCTAGGCAAATGCTCTACCACTGAGCTACCTCCCCATCCCCAGAAATTTAAATTTAATACATCTAAAACAGAGAGCCCCTGGTTCCTTAAAATCTGGTCCTTTTCCTTGGCTCACCCCCAAGCTGGCAGTCATCTATGACTTTCCCCCTCTGTCTCATGAGCAGTATCTAATCATTCATCAAAGCCTGGCCAGTTTCATCTAGACACTACATATTAAATCCACCCATTTCCTACCATCTCGATTAATTTTTTTCCCCAACCCCAAAGCATCCCTGATCTGCAACAGCCTTTCCTGGCTTCCTTTTCTGCCTTTTGGTCACTAGAACCCGTTCTTGGCACTAAAAGCAGAGGCAGCAGACATGAATGTGTATTAGGAAGATTTTTCAAAGATGTACAACAGGACAGGGACTATTTACCTGTCATTCAACCGTAATGGTTATTAGTTAAATTCTGCCAGTTTGTTTCATCGATAATTGCATCCATTTCTCTGTCTTCTGTATCAGGCAAAAATCACAGACATCATTTCAGCCTTATATATCTCCAAAAGGACACTGTATAATGTGACCACAAGATCATTAGCATATCTGAAATTAACCATCTTTTTTAATATTTTATGTGTATGTATGTTTTGCCTATCTTATGCCTGTGTAACATGTTCTGTGTCTGGTGCCCATGGTGGCCAGAAGATGGCACTGGATCCTCTGGAACTTAGAGATGTTTTTGAGCTGCCACGTGGGTGCTGGACATTGAACAGGGGTCCTCTGGGAGAGCAGCCGGCGCTCTTCACCACTGAGCCATCACTGCAGGCCCACTAATTTCTTAACACAATTAAGTATATTCCAAGTGTGTTTCTGAGTGTAAATATCATAATTTTAATTTTTACTATTTTTGAGACCTCTCCGTGTGTGAAGCTGTCAGTAGACATTCGGTTTTCCTGTGCCAAACTCCAACATTATCAGATTTCAGCTGGGTGCTACCAGAACTGACCTAACGGTCAACCTTTTTGTCATTTATCATATTCACGGTATGTTTAAATAAAGATCCCAAGGAGGTCCACAGGCTGCAGCTGACTGGTGTGCTTCTATGCATCCGGGAGTCTCTAGAGTTCTGCCTCTTGTGTTCTCTCACTCGTTCACCTGGTTTCTTCCACCTTGCAACTTATCTGGTGAAGACGGTGGGGTTGGCTTGGATTCTGCAGAATTCCTGCCTAGTGTATCTCTGTACACAACACAGTTTTCACATTAAAACTGCTAACATAGCCTGATGGGTGGCAGTGTTTTCTTCCACTCTCAGGGCTTTGTTACACAGAGAAACCCTGTCTCGAAAAACAAAACACACAAACAAAAACAAACAAACAAGGGAAATGGATAAACCACACAGGAAGGGATGGAGGAAAAGACTAGGGCATGCATGCAAACGTGGCCCCTTGCTCCATCTTAAGACAAAAGTAAACATCCTATTTGAGGTTTTAAAAATAGACTTGTGATTGGAACAATACAATGGCTTTTTCATAGAAGGCTTCAGGAAATGTCTGCCTAGAGGTGGAGATACTTTCCTCCCATTGTCTGAAGAGAGATGGATGAGGTTTCTTAAGTGATAATGCAGCCCCCAGTATTAAAGGTTTGCGGAGCATCTCAGATTCACTTGATCGCACCAGCCCTCATGCTGCCTTTTAATTTATTTTTTACTAAAACAGGGTCTCACTAAGTTTCATAGGCTGGCCTTGAACTCAACTGTGAAGCGGAGGCACGCTTTGACCATATGATCCTCCTGCTTTAGAGCTATGATTACAAGTTTGGGTTGCCACCAACCAGGTGTGGTGGCCTTTTTTTATTTTGATAAAACCCCAAGTACACCTCAGCCTGTTCCCCATATACAATGAGAGTTTCACCCTAAAGGAACTCAGACTGATTGGCTATCACAGCCTTTTTAAAGCTTTCTAATTCATCCTTCTAACTCCAGAAATAACCAGCCCAGCTCTGGCTACATAGCAAAGATCATTCATTCATTCATTCATTCATTCATGACTAGGTCTTACTATTTAGCTCAGGCTAGCCTTGAACTACTAATTCTCTTGCCCCTGCTAGATGCCACCAAGCTGGGTGGAGGCATGTGTTTTTAACTAATCGGAAGGTTGGAGAAGACACGAATGCGCGAGTACTTTAAATCTTTCAAGGGTTGGGCATGTTTTATCTTGGTTATGGACGTTCAGAGAATGCACTCTGCTCTAGTCATGTAAATTGGGAGCCTGCCTTTAGACTAATCAGGGAAATGACCGCCCCACACTCTTGTAAAATTTTAATGTACCGTGAGAAACCGCTCAGTGCTGGCCAACGTACCGTGCTCACGTTTGCCTTGACCTTACTGAATCATGGAAAGCGGTTCCTAAGAGAGAAGGTTTTTTTTTCTTTCTTTCTTTCTTTTTTTTTTTTTTTTTTTTTTTTTTTTTTTTTTTTTTTAAATTTCCTGCAAGATTACTCAGGTGGCTTTTCCTGTTTCTTTTCTCCCTTCTGGACTCGGGTCCTGTAATTACTATTGCAGAGACCTGGAAGGACGCCTGCTCTCTCCTCCGCGCCCTCCCCCCACCCTTTTCTCCTTCTGGCCCCGCCTCCGCCGCGCAGCCCTTACTTAGCCAGCAGCTAGACAGCTGTGTTCAATCAGAAACCACTTACAACTCCAGACGATTCAAAGGGGGAAACTTCGGCGTGAAGTGCTTCTCCGCTCTGGCTCTCTCCAGCTCTTTCCTGCCGGGAACCGGAGGCACAGATAGTCCTCGCACCACTGCCCGGGCTTCTCCCGGAGAGTGCCCGAGCACTGCCGGGCGCCGGCGCGAGCTGCCCGCTTGCCGGGTAATGGGGATCCGCGCTGTACCGTAGGAGAGTCGAGGCGGCGCAGAGGGTGGCATCGCCCCGGGACTCCGCGGTGGGCGCGCGGGCGGGTCCCGGCGCCGGCTCGGCCGCTTCAGCTGCTGCGAGGGTAACCTTCTTGCCCAGCCTCCAGCAGCAATGGCTCGCCGGTGAGATTCCTGCGGGACTTTCCGTGCGGAGCTTCTGCATCCTCTTCGCCGCTGTCCTGGGTGAAAATGGCTGTCTAGACTGAAATGTGCCGGCGGGGAGCAAGCCCAGGCTATCCAGCCTAAGCCAGTCTCCAAGGCTCCGAGGTCTGGGGGACGAGCCCGGCTCTGAAAAGTGCAGGCATGAATTCTGGAGTTGCGGTGAAATATGGAAACGACTCCTCAGCCGAGCTGAGTGAGGTAAGGAACTGCTGAGGTCCGGAGCTCGGGTTTCCTTGCTTCGGCTTCCAGCATCACCCTCGTCTTTCCCTACCCTACCCCTCGTGATCCCAGGCTGGAAGCGACGCAACTAAAGATTGATGGATTTTTTTTTTCCTGGATCTTGTTTTAACTTGTGCTACTCAGGATCTGACCTGAACTGCCTGATATTTCACTCTGAACCAAGTGGCTTAGAAAAGAAACAGCTCTCCCGTGCCACCTAGGCGTTTTATTCCCAAGAGTGTGGACCCCAGTCCCTTCATTCCCGCCTCCTTATTATATGCTACATTCCTTGCGGCAGTCGGAACGTTGAGCTTAAAGCCTCAAAAACTAGTTTGGTGGGGCCGGGGAGATGGTTGTACTGGAGACCGGGAAAGGACGGATTATTAAACCTCTCACTTGGCGCCCACGTGTGCTGCGTTTGCTAGGGTTCAGGCAAGGTGGTCCCTTCCTGGATAGAGATGAATGACCTGCACCGGGTGGGGTGGGAGTGGAGGGGCGGGGAGAGGAAGCACATCAAAGCCGCTTGGAACTTTATTTCCTGCCTGGGTCTGGACTCCAGTGTCTTTGAGACCACATTTGCAATTCCTGGGCTTGCACTGAAGTGTTTGAGACCCGCTTTGAAATTAAATCTGCATCAAACAGTATGCAAATATGTGAGCGGTAAGGTGCTCAAAGCCACGTTTGGGGAAATAGTAGTAGGGAATGTCTGATCCAATGAAATATATGAAAAGTGATAGGAAACCTATAAAAACCAGGTGTTCCATGGAATAGGGGAGCCCTTTGGGTCCCTCTTAACACCTTGCCTAGATATTGTGGCCCAGGTCTCAAGGTCCTCTGCGCCGCTTAAAAATACAACTGAAAAGAGAAAGAGGGACTAGAAGACAGAAACGAGACTGAATAGGAAGGAAGTAGTGATGTCAGAAAATAGAGGGAAGATGAACGGATGCCACTTTTGCGGAGGGGCTCTTGATGGGGGAAATCCAGCGGGCTTTGGCCCAAAGGGAAGAAATAGCCCTGGTTGGTGGCCCGTGTCGTGCCTCTGTGTGAACCAGAGCTGTATCCTAACTCCCCCTGCTGACCCCTCCCTCCCTTGCCGCCCGGTGATGTGAAAGGCTGGAGAGATGCTGAGCGAGGTGGTAATTTTCAGATGGAAGTGAGAGAGGAGGCATGAGGAACTAGGTGAGCTTTGCCAATTTTGTATTCAGGGCAAGATCTGAACTCAAACCCAGAGTCACGCTTCGTAACTAACTAACCCATCCAAGAAGCATTTGGTGGCGATTTTAGGACCATTTAATAACCGGAGCCCACTAATGGTTATCTCCTGGAAAGTTTGTGACCAGGGCCCTTTTGTTCAGCCTCTCTGCGGTAGCACCTTTAACTCTGTTACCTGAAGAAGAGCCAGGAGTAGTGCAGGTGGCTGGGATGCAGACTGGAGATGTGGTTTTATTTGAATAGCTGCAGCATCACCACAGAGTGCATATCAAGAGGAGCCCAGCGAGTGTGCGACAGGGGCTGGAAGAAAGCTGCCCCTTCTTGGCCTAGCTGCATTAATTAATCCTTGTTAGAGTTGGTGACCAAATGAAAGAATTGGGGTTGCCTTGTGGTCTTGCATTGGCTGGAAAAATCATATTTTAGATCACATGACATGTTCTTGTCTCCAGGGAAACCATCAAGGTTCCCTGCCCACACCCTCTCCTCCCCAGAGTTCCCGCTCTGTTCCTCAAGACGTGTCCATTCAGTTTTTTCCTTTCTCTAGAACCAGTTCTGGATCCCATGGTTTAGTTCTTCTGTCCCCGTCCAGTCCTCCCCTCTCTCTACCATCTGTGTTTGCCTGAAGGTTGTATAGTTAGTTGCAATAGCCAAGCGAGGAGATTGATTATTTTCACTTTTGTATTGATTTAGAGACTTGGTAGTGCAAGAAGAGGGGTGTGGTTCACGTCTGTGAACCCTGAATGGTGGTTCAATTGATCTGAATAAACGGCACTGATAGTGATCCTTTCTATAACATGCACAGATCTAAATACTTAATTGTATTTCTCACACTGAGTCTTTGGTATAGAGTCTCTCTCTCTCTCTCTCTCTCTCTCTCTCTCGTGTATGTGTGAGTGTGTGTGTATGTGTGCGCACACGTGCATGCACACACACACACACACACACACAAGCATGCACGTGTGCACCGCTTTTCCTTTGATGCACCGCCAGCCAGACAATCCCTTCCCCCTTGGTGGTTGATGTTCCCCTCTTCACCTGGAAGCATGGCTAATAAAACACCCAGGGTCCCTTTTAGTATTCCTTATTGCCCAGGAGCCTGGAAGCTGTCTGGAGGTCACTGGAGGGGTCACGTGTTGGGTGGAATGCCTGCCGTTCACTGGGCATTTCTGGGACAGGAAGGTCCCTGAAAGGACCCACCATTGTCCCAGTGTCATCAATAAGAGGTCTCTTAATGTATTGACTTGTGAGCTCAACCCCTGTCTGCAGGAGTTTTCTAGCCTTAGCCGCGGGAGGCACTCTTTGACAATAATGTTGACACTGAACTGGAGAGAGTGACTTCAGTTTCTACATGATGCCTGCTAAGACCCTAGTGGGAGCAACAAGCTTTCCTTTGGTGACCAGTGGATGGACTGGTCTCTGGATGCCACTAGAGACAGATGCTGTGGGAGTATGGCAACCAGGGCCAGAAGGAAGGGAGACCTAGGGCTCAATGGTTCACCATTGGTTGTTTTGCTGGTGTAAGAGCTAAGATAAAAACAGGAAATTCCTCAACGTGTTCCTTTTGTCTATTTTGTAACCCTTTCGTTTGAATGCTAGCATTTCGAGACCCTGTGAGTTGATTACAGGAGGATAAATTGCCTCTTTCTCTGAACACCCACAGTATATTTTTATTTCCATCCCAAAACGCTTGCATCAAGTTTGAACTGATGAGGCAGTAGTAAGAATAAATACAGAAAGGGCTGGAAATTTGAGAAGCATGAACTTCTGATTTGTTTTCTTAGCTGTTCCCTGTCCCTGTCAAAGACTGCAGACTGTTTTTTTAACATGAGGTTAAAGAAGGATTTCATCATCAGCCAAATTAAAAATGCCTTGAGAAATTAAACGATTCACGTTCAGCCTCACTCCCTTCTCGGTCAGGAAACAGAATAGACCACACTTTCAATAGCATTAAGTCAAATTCTGCCAAAGCTGGTCAAGGGAAACCTTGGGTGTCTTCCTCGTTGGCTTCAGTTTCTGCCAGCAGTTATCTCTCTCTGTAGAACACATGGGGCCAGTCAGGGGGCGAACTGGGCTTCACAGCCAGTCACTCCACTTGACTCTTAGACCAAGTCAGATTTCGGAAAGAGTGTGTCTTGAGTTGCACCAGTATCGAGGTGATGCTCAAGTTCACGCATCCTTAAGGAATAGCTGTCTGCACGGTCTGCTTGTCTGGTAGAGAGCTACTTATTTATGTGGAAACATCAGGATGTATTAGTAAAGTTTTCCATTTCCTGGTAATCCTTAAAACCTCCAAAGATGAAGAAATGTTATTTTCTTCAGGAAATTTCCGAAGCAATCAACTTTTATTCTTTGCCCTTTTCACATTACTTGAACACTGAGTGGGCAGAAATCCTCTATCACTGCGTGCAGAGATTGCCCACTGCTCAAGTGATGCTGTCTTCTGCCTGTTTCTCTGAAGTCTTTTTCATTTGTTCTGTCCACTCCCAAGCAGAGCAGAGGCAATGCTGCAAGGTCTTCCTCTTTTACTTGCTGTGTGACATCCCCTGTGGCTTTATTGACACTCTAGTTAAGAGGCACACCTCTCTGGAAGAAAGTTGTTCTTTGCATAGATTATCCTGTGTGTGCGTGTGAATAGCCATTTCATGGATTTGCTTATTCTTCGCCACAGATTAATTACATCAGTATTGCAAGCAGCTTGAAAGATCACCCAGTTTCCCCGTGCTCTATATTTTGTGTCTCTCTGTCTTTAAAGAATCACATGGCACTGCAATAAACTGCTTTGTGCTGACTTAGAGAATAAACAACAGAACAAGACACGATGTGGAGTTTGGCACTTAGGTAGGTGTCTTACAGATGTTTGAGTTTCTGGATGCCTACTGCTTTCCTTCCTGGGACTGATGTTAAATGCTTAGTTTGAGATGTTTGTCTCACCCTTTTTCATGTCAGTAGTTATCCAACACACTCAAAATTTATGCACTTAAGATGACAGTCATGGGTGTGGAAAGATGGTTTTGTGGTTAAGAGTGCTTGGTGTTCTTACAAGGGCCAGAGTCTATGGAAGTCAGGTGGCTCATAACTCCATACCCAGAAACTCCAGCTCTAGGGTGCCGAATACTCTCTTCTGGTCTCTGTGGGTGCACACACATGTGTACAGATATGTAATTGTAGACACACATGAATAAAATTAAAATCAACCTTTAAAAATGTAGTAGTCTTGTTTATGGTTTTGTTGTTTGGCAGCACCCAGTGTGCTGACCAGAGCAAGGGGCTTAAACACATGGCTGAGAGGCTGCCTTTGTCCCTGAGCCGGCAGAGCAGCTTACTTCTCTTCCATATAGCTCGCTCTGTTTGCTATTCACAGTTGCATGATGTCATGGCAGGATTGGGTTCAAGTTTGTAGGTTTTTTTTTTTGGTGTTTGTGTGTGGGGGGGTGTATAGCAGGAATGGTTTGAGATAAGCTCTTGTGTAGCCCAGGCTGGTCTTGATCTTGCTTTGTAGCCTCTTGAGCTCACCTGTTGGAATTATAGGCTTGAGCCACCATACCTAATATGTGTAGTGCTGAGGATCAAAACCCAGGGTTTTGCATGTGCTGAGAAAGCACCCTGCCCATTAGCCCCAGCCTCGCCTACAGATGTTTTAACATGTAGAACTGGTACTGGCATAGGGTCACTTTTGTTGTTTGGAATAGCTGTGTGACCAGCCCACAGTCAAAGGAGTAAAGAAATGAATTCCACATCTCCTAGAGAGGAGTGAGAGAAAACATATTTAATCCACCCCAGAGGCCACAAAATGACATCGCCTGTCTGGGCCCAGGTCCCATAATCCTGATGTCGCGTAGCAATTGCAGTGGTTTTCTGTTTTAACTTTTCTTTCTGAGACTTGGAGTAACTAGCATTTTCTACAGCACTGCCTGGAAAACTGACATTCTTAACTGTTAAGGAAAAAAACAAATGAGCAACAACAACAAACAAAACAAACCAAAACCCCAAAACCAGCCCATGAGAGACATTGTCATAGTCATGATACGGATACAGAAAATGAGACACCAAAACTGAGACATCAGGCTACTGAGATAGCTTAGTGGACAAAAGTACTTGCCGCTCAAAGCCTGGTGACCTGCATTCAGGCTCCTGAGGTCGCCGTGGGAGACAACTACTCATAGTTGAAAGGGGTCCTCTATTTTCAACACTTGGTCACCTACACATCATCTCTGGTCTGTCGAGGGTGTCAGGTCCCTTGGAACTGGAGTTACAGACAGCTGTGAGCTGCCACGTGGGTGGGGGGAACTGAACCCTGGTCCTCTGGATGAGGTGACAGTGCTCTTAACCGCTGAGTCATCGTTCTAGTCCCAGTAACACACAATCTTACCAAGGCTGAGCAGCCTGGGAAAGGTAAGCTTCGACATGCGCCCAGGCTGGCTTTCTCTCCAGTGGCCACATTCTACTCTGCTTCCTTTTATTATTAGCCTCCGTTTACAGCCCTCAGCTTCTGATCACCGTCCTTAGAAGGGAGCATTTTATTTAATAAACCTGTTTAACTTAGTTTGTATTGTAATCCCTGAGCAATGCTCAGATATGTGTTTTGATAACAATGAAATGGATATGATTAGAATAAAGGGCCCTAGCTGCCGCCGTCAGCCTTCCAGGGGCAGAATTCCAGGCATTGAGTTTCCCGGTCCTGAAAGCAGATGGGTTGATAAGGGTGGAATGGTCCTCTGTCCGCAGGGGAGACAGCGCTGCAGCCCTTGGCTTGCTGGCTGTGCACTCAGCAGGCACCTGAGGACTAGTGCTTTGAAATCTGAGGTATCGGGACGGGGTGCTGGGGAATAAAGCTTCTCCTGTCTCCAGAACTAGGACTCGTCCTGTCCCTGCAGGCAGAGCTCTGGTTCCTATTATAGCTGTCCAAATCACTGTGGGGCAGAGGTTGCTGAGGTTGGCCGCCGAGGCTCTGTGTGGTTAGTGTGTATGCTTTGTCACACTGAGGCCATGTGTCAGACCCAGTAGATGAGAAGCAGGCGGGGCCAAAGCCAGGTGCCTGTAGCTGGAACCAGGTGGATGCCTCGGTAACAGGAAAAGGCGAAGAACTGTGATGTAAGAGCTGGTTGGCTAGGCAGGGGTTAGGTTTGTGATGGAGGAGGGGGAGGGAGAGAGGGAGTGTGAACAAAATGAATATAAGAACTCTGGGCTCAGTGTGGGCTCGAAGCTTTTAACTCCTACCCGAGACTGTTTTCTTCTTAAGGAAGTTCATGTTGGTACAAGATTTGAGATGCCAGGGTGAGTGGGTAGACTTAACAGGAGTAGAGAATGTCATAATGGGGATGCTTAGACAATAAAGCCTTCGGTGCCTAGTGGTGATTTCCCCAGGGCAGTTCACAAGGAAGGCTTCCTCTTAGGAGAGGAGGCAACTGGGAGGTCTAATCTGCATTCACAGCAAAATCAAGCTGCTGATGAACACATCCCAGAAAGCAGGATTATATGTTAGGTATTACCTACATTCTGGGAGAGGAGTTTCTGCTGGGAAGATAGTAGAACCAGATAAGACTAAAATAGGTAAATGAATAAATAAATACAAAAAGCTCAAAACTTTGCAGATAGGTTATTTATGTGAGAGAATATATGGTTATTTTCTTAAACTGCCCCTTGTTGAATCAAACTTCTAGCAGTGTCTTTCATTCTCTAAAGAAAAGTTACCTGCATTACACAGACAAGCTCCATTAGCCCAGCAAATACTGAGCAGCCCGCAGAGCTTCTGATTTTCATATGAATGTCCTTTCTCTCTTGCTGACTCAAAACCGCTAAAGCTATCACACGGGAGACAGAGGAGTCTTTTTAGAAGGCTTGCATTATCATAATGAGTGACTAAGGTGGTTTCTGTACCAATCCTTCAAAATTGTGCTTAAGTCAGCAAAGACGTTAAGCTGGGAGAAAGAAAGCCCCTAGGGGGAAAAAATTCCAAAATTAGCCACTATAGATTCATAAAGAAAGCTGTAGGTTTGGCTCATTGACTTTGCAGAGAACGTAGGGTGGTTGCTTGTATGGGGAAAGACACTCAGTACTTGACTTGGCAGGTATTGTGAGGCAGAGCCCTGGTCATGAGATTTTATGAGGGTTTGGAACGCATGGTGAGACAAATGGGCTGGAGCCCAAGAGTTCTCGTGTCTGACTCGTGATAAATAGAACCTTGATTGAAGCCTCACGGTGTGTGTGTGTGGTGTGTGTGTGTGTGTGTGTGTGTGAGAGAGAGAGAGAGAGAGAGAGAGAGAGAGAGAGAGAGAGAGAGAGAGAGTTAACCTCAGCTGGGTTTAGGAAATGTACTAGAGTAGTTACCACATGGGAAGAAGGCCAACATGGAAAGAGAGTGCCCCGCAATTAGGAAAGCAAGGGCATCTCTGGTTGGTTGGCTGGGGCGAGTGGGAGTAATTGCTTGTCGTTGCCTTCCTATGGGTTTTATGAACCTGTTTGCAAAATACTTGGTTTCCTTGGACTCTTTGTTCTCCTCCATATCCGTAACCCCTTGTGGCCTCTCCGAGCTAGTTCTGTCTCTGCTCATTTGTGTTCTGAACAGCTATGTAGCCCACATGTGTGACGGCCTCCTTAGGGACACCCTGGGATCATTACCAGCCTATCCTAAGCAATACTAATCTCTTGATTGTCAACTTCTATTTGATGGGATGGGGAGGGAGGGGCAGGACAGTGGCAGACTTCCGAGCTGCCTGTGTGCATTGACTTCTGTAGTTCAGTGTGAGAGCTGAGATGGCCTTGACTTTTCTATTTTGGTTAAGGTACATTTTTGATGAACTTTGTGGATGTGGCTCTATCTCTTCCCCACTCATTTATTCAATAAATATTGTATGTCAGACCTATCTTAGGTCTGGGGTACAGCAAACACAAACTGATGGAGTCTTTGTTCTAATGGACCTTACCTTCTGATGGGAGCCATACAATGCACGCGTGTAAGTGTATGTCCAGTAATGTGTCCTATGAAGGACAGTGCAAGCGCAGAGGAAGAGGGAGGGAGGGGTGCATTCTCGTGATCAGGGAAGACCTCTCTGTGGAGTCAGTAGCTAAGATCTACCTAAGAGTCAGGGGTCGAGAGGCAGAAAATGGGGACAGCTCCTTCAGACAGAAGCCAGAATCTGTCTGGTGGGTTTAAGGGGCATCAAGATGGTGGCACATGAAGCAAAGGAGGATGGGAGGAATTGAGGTCACAAAGAGCACATGGAGCAAAGGAGCATGGGAGGAATTGAGGTCACAAAGAGCACATGGAGCAAAGGAGCATGGGAGGAGCTGACGTCATAAAGGGCACATGGAGCAAAGGAGCATGGGAGGAGCTAAGGTCACAAACAGCACATGGAGCAAAGGAGTATGAAAAGAGATGAAACCACAAAATTGGCTCCCATTCTATCACCTAGGGCTCCTAGGGCTTCCTTAAACCCTGGAAAAGAATATGGGTCCTTCTGGAGCTTGTTGAACGTTGGCCTGAATTTTTTTAATCTTACACACACACACACACACACACACACACACACACACGTATTTTGTTGGTGCTGTGGACATGATGGGTGAGATATGGGAAAGAGAAAGTATTAGCAGCAACAACAAAAGCTCAAAAGCTGGAACTAGAACCTGGGAGGTTGTAACCCGAGGGCAGCACAAGGCAGGAGATGGTCCAATGTCCAGTGCTTATCCTTTTTCTAAACTTTTAAATCGTACATTTTCTATAACAGAGATAATTGTGCCGTAAAGACTAATTAGTTTTGGATATGATGAGAACATTTGAATTCATTCTTCCTTTACAAGAAATGTTTCCTTAAAAGGAAAGTTCCAAGAGGCATGGACACTGGCCAAGAGAGATTTGAAAGTTGCTGTACCTTGATTGATGGTTCAGTTCTGATGGAAGCGAGGTGGATTCTGATCCAGGAAAACTGGGCTCTGCGTTTCCTTCAGCGCCTTAGAGTCAGCTCCCCACCCCCACCCCCACCCCCACCCATTTTATCGCCGACCTCAGTACCACTTGAGTGATCTATACCAGACACAGCTTCAGGGAGACCAGGATGCTGGTGCCTTGTTTGTTTCTTTGTTTTTGTTTTTGTTTTTTAGCAGTTTGTCAACGAGTTTGCAACCAGGAATTGCCTGGCTGTTTGGTAGTGAGATAGATGCCTGGTAAGCACGTAGCCAGACAAGGGAGCTTCTGTTCCGTGGATGCTTATTTTTGGTACATAGTCTTACCCAAACCTGATGAGGAAACTGAGGCCTGAAGTTAGCTAGCTGGAAGAAGAGGCAGAAATGCGGAAACATTTTTTTTCCTTTGTGTGGTAAATATTTGCATTTCTGTCTTTTTGTGTCTCACCTTTCTTCCTTAACTGTATTGAAGGGTCTTCTCAGTAAAGAGCACATTCTGTAATCTTCATTTTAAGAGGAGAGATTATTCAGTGAATCTTGCCTATTTATAACAGTTTTATAGCCCACACTTTTAAAATGATTAGAATTTATCCTTAGCTCTAACTTGGGTTTGGGGCACAGTGTAATCCACTCTCAGTAGGTTTTACTAGCGCTGATTGTTGGGTCTTATCAGCTTGAGAATTCCAGAAGAGCAGTGAGCAGCGTGTTCTGTTTGGGGGAACTAGGGAGGTGGGCTGACTGTTTACTGGCTTGCCGTCTGCCTTCAAGCTTCTTTGCTGTGTGTGTGTGTCACGCACACGCTGCTGCTGCTGCTGGTGATAGGAATTCTTTAGATACTCCGGATATCAGCTGCTTTTGTTCATGTCTGGTTTTGTCTGCATTGGTCCTTGTACCATGCATCCTCTTTCGTGTTTTCCAATGGAGTGAACGTAGAACTAGGCGTGCAAGGGAATCACTTCCATATAAAGCAGATGTTGGTTGCCTATGCTCAGGAGACCCCAAGGTCCTCTGGAGGGAGGGAGTTTTGATTCATTTGGGGGTCAAAAGTACCTTTCACAGATGGACACTCGGCAGTTGTGTTTGGAACAAACAATCTCTAGCCGAGTTAGGCAAACACAGAGTTAAGAATTACAACCAGGCCATGTGAAGGGTTGTGTTTTCCCACCTCACACTGTGATTTTACAGTTGCTGGAGAGGAATTCTAGGAGAGAGCTTCAGCAAGAGGGGCCTGTGGAGAGTCGCCAGGAAGCCCGAGACTGGTCTGCTAGATTAGATAAAGGTTATTTTTAATTTATTGGTGCTCAGAATCTAATCCTGGCTAAACCAAAATCAAATTTATTTTCACACTTGGTAGGGAGCACTCCGATTAAGTGTTTGGCTGAGGACACAGTAGACTAGGAGGGGTTTGGAATGACTGCCTTCGCTAAACGGGGTGAAGTGGAACCAGGAAGATTTATTCCCAACATTTAAAAACCTATTTTGGGATTCATTACGTTTCACTCTTTTGTAGTTTTAATCCCCCACTCTCTCTGCCTCCTTCCCTCCTTCCCTCTCCGTTCCCTCCCTCTCCTTTTCTGCCCCTCTTTCCCCTGAATGGAGCAGAAGCTCCTATCCACTTTGTACAACTGATAAGAGCGACTTCAAGCCTGCTTCTCACGTGGGGCCACTGAGCTGTTGTGAAAACACTCTCTGAATTCACATGAAATTACTGTGGAGGAAAATGTCTGATGCTGATAAAGCTACCTTCAACCCCACTAATTCCCTAAGTGTCAAAAGTTGGATGTTTTTCTTATTTGACACTAAAATGTCCCCAATAGCAATGATGACATACTGGGGTCAGGATAATATGTTCCGTGGCTAGGAGAGGCCTCTGGGTTTTGGCCATCTTTACTGCCTTCTCCAGTAGGTCATGTTTTCACTGTTTGTCTCTCTGAAATCATATGTTAATAAAGCTGTGGCCCCTGAAATCGTAGCCCTGCTAATTCCCAGCTGGGTGATCTGTGAAGTTACCTTTCTGGGCTGTGCATTCCTCTTTATAAAGTAGTGATAATAAGTGTACTAGTCCCTCCCTACCAAGAAGTCTGGGGACACAACCCACTGTTTATCTTTGTGCAGTACGTGGTTAGTGGTAGCTCTTTTGGCTGTGGTGGGACTGATAATGCTGTAGCTCACTACGGTGCTTGCTCCCACAGTAAGTGTCAAGCGAGCAAGTGCTTTATAAACAGAGGCTTTGGAGCTCTAGCTGCTTGCACTGATGGAATTGAGAAGCCCTTAAGGGTAGGCTGAGTGTCATGAGAACCATGTCCAGGAATCTGAGTGTCTGCCTACTGACGCTTTTCCTCCCTTGCTATCCATGCCAGAAGTGCAGGACCTAGGAAATACCTCCATCAAAATACAGGCAAGTCCTAGGTTGGTTTGTTCTTTTTAAAGGATGGTGATGGATTTGTTTTGTTTTTGGAAAAAAAAGGATATTTGTCTTAAAGAATGTTAATGAACTAACAAGTCTCAAGACTAATTGCTTTATTTTTTTTCTTTGTGTGTGTGTGTGTATGTGTAGTTGCTTTTTTTGTTTTTTTGGTTTTTTTTTTTTATCTTTGGGGGCCCACCACCCACTCCCAAATAAATACACAGAGACTTATTCTTACCTATTAATGCCCCTACTTTAGCTTGGGTTGTTTCTAGCCAGCTTTTCAAACTTAAATTATCTGGTTTCTCTTCAACTACATTTTGGCTCTGGGTTTTTTTTTTAAACCTTTTTTATTCAATTTATCTTTCTTCTTACCTCATGGCTGGCTGGGTGGTTGGCCCCTGGCCTCATCCTCTCCTCCTTTTCTTACTCCTCCCTCTTTCCTATATTTCTCCTTCTATTTATTCTCTCTGCCTGGCAGCCCTGCCTACTTCTCTCTCCTGTCTAGCTATTGGATGTTCAGCTCTTTATTAAGAGACCAATCAGGTATTTTAGACAGGTAAAGAAACACAGCAACATAATGCAACACATTTTGCATCATTAAACAGAAATTCCACAGCATAAACAAATGTAACACATCTTAAGGTAATAGTCCAAAGTGTGTGTGTGTGTGTGTGTGTGTGTGCGTGCGCGCGCGCGCACTTGTGCATGCACAAACATGCTCACGTGCACATTTGCATGTACAGACCAGAGGTTGACATCTGGTGTCTTCTGTCACTCTCTACCATACTTTTGCGACAGGTCTGTCTTTGAACTTGGGAGTTCCCAGATTTGGCCAGACTGGCTAGCCAGCAAGCCCAAGGGGTCCTACTTCCTATGCTTATTCAAGGCTGGGAACACAGATGTGCCCTGTACCCAGCTCTTTCACATGGACGCTGGAGTCAACTAAGGTTCTTGTGCTTGCATGGCTAGCTCTTTACTGGCTGAGTCATCTTCCGGTCCCTACGTTTTTATTTTGAACTTGTCTAATTTTGCCCCATCTATGGTGTTGTCAGTTGCTTTTGTCTGCAGAAACTGAGCTTAGAAGGCACAACACAGGCGAGAAAGAGCACAATACGCTAGTACCTGTGACTAAATGAGGCAGCACGGAAGAGGGCCTGACTGTTTGCATGGAATTCCCCTGCACATTGCAGGCTGTAGCACTGTGGGTGGCATAGGAGCTTTGCTTTGGAGCGACAATGGTTGCAGGAGGAAGAGCATCTGGAGGACAGAATAGAGTTAAGGAATTAGAAAGGATTTGGAATGTGCCCCAAGGCAATAAAGATCTTCCTTTCTTTTGGTTTTGTCTGCCCATCAAAGGGGAAGAGATGCTGAATAGTCAGCTGGTATTTTGAGGCTGGTAAGGAGTTTACTTTGTTTGCCAAAGGGAAGGAATCTAGAGTCAGCCAGGTGAGAAAGACCCTGAGAGATCTCCTAGCTCTAAACCTTGGTTGGTAAGCAGTGTCTTTAACCTGGTACTTTTCAGGACTGGAGGTTTTAGAACCCTTGACTCTATCTCCTACTCATCTCTGTGGCCCTCCTTCTGTCAACATTTCCATTTCCGTGGCATAAATTATCACCTCGAAACCATGCCCTCCACCTCGGGGTCTGCCTGAGTCACTGTCAGGTAAAAGGAGAAGCCCAGGTCCTGGGTGATGATGAGTCATTGTGTAGTCAGTATTCTTCCTCCACCTTCCTTCTGTGAAGCTGCTGCCTGTGCCTCTCCCGGCAATGCTCTTCCTCTGATGACAGTAGCTCCTTTAGACCAGTAGTGCCGCCATGTCAAAAGGCTTCTCTCAACTCCCAGTTAATGCCAAATCTGTCGTGGGAATCTGACAAAGTGCTCGCGATGCTAGCTTACCTCTTAGCACTCTTTAATACCATCTCCCTGCTTGTTTCCCCACCTAGGAATTTCTCCCCAGAGCTTCCACTTGGGGATGATCAATGACGGAGAAAATGATTTCTCCTCAGAGCAGTTTCATGGTCCAACTGGCCAGATACATAAAGGTTAAGAATGATGAGTGAAAAAGTGAGACTGGACTAGGAGCCGGAGAGAAAGGGCTCCTACAGGCAGCTACTTTCACATCCACCAGCGATGTGGGGCCCATGCTGCGTTCCGGGTTCTCTGTCCCCCAAAAAAGATCTGCCAAAAGATCTTAGCTGCCCTTCCTGTCCTTTGCTTCTGAAGGTGAACCCCAGTCCCCTGCTCACACTTCCGTGGACTGGGATCCTTGAGCTGTGCTTCCGGCTGAACCCCACAGGATTGGGTGTGGCTCTAGGTGTCCTCTCAAGAAGAGAAGAACAGGGGCTAATCCTAGGCTGCAAGAACATCCCGGGAGCTGAAAAGGATGGGAATGCAGACCGCCCTCAATGCTTGAGATCCTTCAACTTTACAATGGCACCAAAGTGCTTCAGTGGACACCATCCTGCACATTTTTTTCTCCTTAGTGGCGTCAAACCACAGCTTCCGGTCAGCCATGAGACCATGAGGGTAACCAACCCACAGCCCGCAGTGTATTGTGTGCTGTGCAGTGGTCTTCTTAAGTTAGTTGGACTGAATGCGTTTTAGCTGACGATATTTCCAACAAAGTCAGTTGATCAGAATGTAAACTTATGGAAAGTCAAGGGCTATCTGTACCAACGCTATGCTGGAATCGTGTAGCATTATGAAATTTTTTCTGCTTCATCATCTATACATGCTCCTGAAATCCCAGTGCTGGGGAGGTAGAGACTGGGGGCTACTGGGGGCTTCTTAGCCAGCCAATCTAGCCAAATCAGTGAGCTGCTGATGCAGTAACATTACCTGTCTCAAAAAAATAAATTGGAGAGCAAATGAGGAAAACCACACCTGACATTGACTGCCGAACTTCACATGTGCCTGAACAGCAACAGTTCCAATATCCCAAAGCATCTTATCAATGGTAATTAGTATCACTAAATGCTTATTTCACATTGCTATTCTGGTTATTGAAAAATAAAATTGTTAGAATTCAAGAGACTGGTAACCTAGCACCTTTAATCTTACAAAAGCCTCTTTCTGCATTAGAGAAGACTCTATGGTGCTTATGATTGGGGTCTTGTTTCCAGCTGAAGGTCAAGGGAATTATTCTCCATAACAATATTCTGTGTATAATAGTGTCCTGTATGGGAAAAAACCTTTCTCATATAGAGGAAACTCACACTACAGTTAAAATTCATTTGCAGCTGGCAGAAATATGTTAATTGCTTTTCTTGGGCAAGCGATTCTTAATCCAATAGGAATGATAGAGTTAAGATTCACTTGACTAATTTGAGTTTTTTTTTTAATGTCAGAGATTGATGGTGCCTTTCTGGAGTTCATAGCATGTTCCAGTCACGGTTGGATGACTGGGCATTGTCCCTGTAAAATGTCACACATTCAGATTCCCCAGTAGGAAAAGTAACTCTCTATCCAAGCCAGCAGATCATAATGCTTTCAGGATCAGAGTGTCTTGAATCTTGATACTTCTGGGCTGGATGGCAAAATTGCCCAGGCTTTATGTGTGTTTTAGCCACTGAGCTGGTCCTCAAGTCTCTCCCAATGTTGGATTCTAAATGTTTGGACCGCACAGGCTAGCTAACGTCTAAGTAGTGAAAATGAAGGGGGCATTTGTAATACTCAGGAATACACAGTGTGTGGGTTTGTTTGGCCATATCTCTCTGCCCGCCACCCCCACCCCCACTCCCACCCCCTCCCACTCCCGCACCCTGACCTTTGACTTCATAACCTTTGACTTCAAGTTACGAAGCCTTGTGGCCATTGTTGACTTTTGTTTTTCCCACAACTCACCACTAAGTTGCAGCATCCGACAAGCTCGTCTAATGTCAATACCCTCAAGGCACCTGATTGTTTTTGGACCTCATTATATCACATTTACTGCTCTCATTGGTTATCCTATCCATAAACACAGCCATGGCCTGTCTACCTCCTGTTCATCCTGTATAGCTTAATGTTCAGTTCTAGTGTCCTCGACAAAGTTCTTTGATTGGTCCCATCTCACGAAGGCTGTAGCCCCTCTCCTTTGCATCTACTGCCTTAGACATCCCTATTTCTGGCAGTTAATACACTGACCAGGTCTGTGACATCTTGTGTCCTGTTGGAGTGGCTATTAATCACCAGGGATCTTATTGCACAGTGCCTTCCTGTGAATTTTTATCTTACTGCTGTCCCATGAGACAGGTCCTATCAGCAGGGACAGGTGGCAATGAAGGATGGACCATTACAGTAGGTCTTTCTCAAGGTTCCACATGTAGTAGGTGGCAGGGCCAAATTTAAACTGAGCCTTCTTCTCTAAGTTCCTGCTGCTTGTACTATATATATATATATATATATATATATATATACACACATATATGTATGTATGTATATACATATATATGTATGTATATACATACATATATATGTATGTATGTATGTATATACATATACATATATATATATTTATATATTACTTTCTCAGGTCATTTATAGTCATGGCTTTCAGAGCTTACATCTGTAAGACCTTGTTCGTGGGTTGTGTTAATCCTAAGATTTGCAAGAGGAAGATCAGTTCCACAATTTTGAGCCAAATTTGAAGCAAGCTTTAATTAAATACTGACCAGGATGGGTTCTGGTCAGGTCTGGATACCAGTATCAAGCCCCAATTCATGTTTTGCAGGGGTTCAAAAAGGCAAGACCCACAGTTCATTGCATTTCCCATCAGGTCCAATAGGGGCAAGCATACATCCTGACTTATTTCCTGCCTATGTACCTCCCACCTGCATGTATTCAAACACACCTTGTGTCGTTGATGCAAACAAATTTGTTTAGGGAAGTGGAAACATGTGGCTTTGTTATTTTCCTAGAACTACAACTCCCAGCATTCTAGGAAGTTATCATGTCCTTGGACAGGTGGGGCTTACAGGTTGACTTTGGCTCTTACAGTTGGTAGATTGAAGTGGGTTGTGGGTGTTTAAGACTAGAGATCTCATAGTAAAATCCAGTCTGTGGAATAAAGCATGATTAATAAAAACTCAGAGTCAGAAATTGGGGTTCAACCTGAAGGTCAGAAAATCAAAACAGCCAACCACTAGCTGTTACCTGAACTTCAGTCTGAAATGGCCTCCAGGATTCTCAGAATAAGACTGTCTGAGAGCTAGCTGTCTCCTCCCATTTTATAATCCCCTCTAGGGCTGGGGTTAAAGGTGTGCACTACTGAGAAAGGCATGTACTTCCTGGTTTCTATGACAACTACTGTGGCTACTGGGGTTAAAGGTGTGTGTCACCACTGCCTGGTCTGTAAGGCTCACCGGTGGCTCTGTTTTACTCTGATCTTCAGGCAAACTTTATTTATTAAAATACAAATGAAATGCCACTCCAGTGGAGAACTGAGTCTGGATTTGGGCATGGTGACTTTGAGGTGAGTAGTGGCCATCGAAGAGGAGATGGGCCGTATACTGTTGGATATTAAGATAGGCTAGGATTGGGGAAGTTTAGTTTCCATCCCTCTTCATTCACAGTGCAGGCGGCTGATGGATGAGGCTGTTCTGTAGTCTCTCCACTGTGGGAGAGACTTTTGCTTTTGCTTCCTGTATCATATAAGAAGCGGTATGAAGAAAGCCACGTTGTAAGTACCATGTGGACTCAGATGCAGGCACTGCAGTCTTCTCATATATAACAAACATGCTTATGACTCATGCTTTTTTAAGTCATGGTTCTTTAATATCATTTTGAATAATAATCTGATTAGTATCACATTGTATCAAAAAGTCCTTATGGCTCAAAGAAATGGTGGGAAGGAGTAAGTTAAACAAGTGTGAATGTAGGCAAATTAACGACATAGCTAATATTAAAATTGAGCCGTATATTGTAATAAGTTGTTCATCTTATATATTTTTACTTCTTTAATTTTCCATTTAATCTCCTAAAACATTTCAATTTTATTTATTTTGATTGCATGTGTGTTGTGTGCACACATGAAGTCAGGGGACACCCTGCAGGAATCAGCGCTTTCTACAGTGGATCCTGGGGACGGAACTAAAGCCCTCGGACTTGGCCACAGGCACCCTACCCACTGAGCCATCTCGCTGGGCCTGCCACTTAAGATGTTTGAACTGTGGTCAGATTGAGCTAATAAACTGCAGGACATAAAGCTGTGGGAATAGGCAAGCTGTATCTTTAAGGGAAGATAAGAGGAAAGTCCAAGAGAGGCGTGAGGGATGGTCAGGGACTAGGCTGAATTGAGAAAATGTGTTTAAATGGAGCAACTGAGGAGTATATTGTTCAGAGTAAGCCTCTGATCTTACAGAATTCAAAACAAGTTTACCTTGAGGCCCTGGGGTGGTCTTTGTACGGAAATCTAGCGACTACAAGGGTCAGTGTTTTTAAAGACTAAACACAGGCTATGTAATAAATTGGAAACATCTGCTGTTCTCTCCGAGCCTGCTGCTGAAGCATGCCTTTCAGACGGTGACGCGGTTGTGCAGGTGAGAGGGAGCAGCTGGGGCAGAGTGAGGAGGTCCTTGGCCAGCCAGCTTCAGAGCCAGCCTGGGCTGCTACTCCAGCTACTGTCCCAAGTGACTGCGGCTGCTGTGGCCCTGACTTTCTGATCCCTGGGGTATGGTGGGGGAGGGGGGGAGGAGGGGAATGAGTTTAAACCACCAAGAGAAACTGATTTTAGATTGATGTTTTGAAATAGTATTTCCCTCGAGCCTAATAATGACTCTCTTCTTAAATACTACTGCCTGAACCAATCTAATCGTGTGTCTTTGTGTCTGTGACCCAATCAAACCTAGGGCCATGAGCATACTAAGTCTGTTAGAAATGAAGATATTCTAAAGACATGCTTTGTCTCTGTCAGTCTACTGAAACAGTGGACCCCAAAGAAAGTAGAATTTCCCCCAGGAATCCTGCTGGGAGGAGGGAAAGGTAGCCAGCAAGATTGGGAACTTGTCTCTCAGAAACTCAGCACAGTTGAAAGAACTCACCAGACCACCTTCCAGGAAGAGCCTGAAGCCCAGGTAATGGTGGGTCAGTGGTGGGCCAGACACGCCTTGACCTGGGGGACTGGCCAGACACGCCTTTACGGGGAGGGTGGGGGGACTCCTGTTTGACTTTTGATCTTACTTAGTTCAGGACCTCAAAGAAGACTGGGGAAGGAGGGGTATTCAATGGATCTCTTTGTTACTTTTTCCAGTGAGGCCACATTGAAAGAATCTCCTTTTCCTGCTTTTTAAATTTGGGCTTTTTAAAATGGGTTATTGAGGAAGTGTGGCTGAACGTGGCTTGGGGCATAGGTTGTGACCCCCAAGTTCTGCTCCAGCCCCAGCCCTGTGGGCCAACCTAAAATCCCTAGAGCGCAGTGGATTTTTTCCTAATCTCAGGAGCTGCTGAGTTTTATGCCAGTGTTGTCTCTGCTTTAGTGGTGACTTCCTGTAAATAACAAGAAGATTATCACTTGGAAGTCCCCGAATGGAACTGTTTGCTGAGCTCAAGTCTATAGTTACAGGCCTGACTTAATTTTTGTTTAAAGTGGATATTACCAAAATGCTAATCTAAAACATTTAACCCACTGACTTGGCAAATCATGCCATGTAATCAATTGAACCAGAGAATCTGAGTAACTATTGTTGAGACAGAACGAAGGAGGGTCCGTTGCAGCCTCCCCTGGTGTCTTTGTGTCACACCACTGCCACAGTTCCTTCACACACACACACACACACACCCTGTCTGGCCATGCTCCGGCCACAGTTCCTTCACACACACAAACACACACACGCACACACACCCACCCCTGTCTGGCCCTGCTCCGGCCACAGTTCCTTCACACACACACACACACACACACACACACACACACACCCCTACCTGTCTGGCCCTGCTCCCTGCCCCGCCTCTCCCCCATTAGGAGCTCATTAAACCCCTGGCCTACTGTGGATGGTCCCCTGGCTGGCCAGTATAGTCTCAAGGTTTTGCTGCTTTCCGGAAGTGAGGGAAAGTCTGCAAGCTGTGTGAGTGATGCCATCTGCAAGCTGGCCTTGTTTTTCTCTGTTCCCATTTCTCTGGCATGTTGAATGCCAGGCTGGAAACCCAGGCATGGCACTGGAGCTGTGAGAGCCTGGCTGACTAGCTAGAAATGCCATTCAGCACGAATGTTTCTCACGCAGCAGCTATAGCATTCATTCAGAAATGGGTATTTATAAAAGTAGAAAGAGTGGATTGTGGGAACGTGGATGATGAAAGCATTCTCACTTGACGGTCCCAGCATAGCGTGGAGTGAGGCCTATCAAAGAGGATGGCAGTAGAAACCTGACCGTTTGACTGATGGGAAATAATTTCCAGAGCGCTAGTCTGGCTTCAATTTCATTAGCTTTCGAAGTATTTTTAGTCCAAATTAAATTATCTGAGCTCAATACAGATGCTTCCCTACCCGTTTTTCCTCCTTGCTGGAAACCAAGTTGGTGTGCTAAGAATTAGACCGTCGGTTGCAACATGGAGGAAGGAACATAGCAGTTTCTAATGCCTATAATCGGAATTTCTGCCTCACTCGCCTGCTACATGTTGTGACAGCTCTGAGGCTGAGGAAGTGAGTTCTGTGTCTAGCCTGCCAGAAGAAAATCCCTGTTCTGGCACTCTGCAGCTCTAGAAGGCACCGCCCTGCTTCATGTTGGTGAACATTGTTCAGCGACGTATGAGCAGAGGTAACTTCCCATGGATATCATTCATATACAGTCATCAGGCCCAAGAGGAGCCTATGATCCGGGTAGAATTAGGATTACAGTGTGGCTGGCAGCCCTGGGAGACTGGAGGAGATGTTGGGAAAGTGTATTTTGCGCCAGAAGATCTTCTCAGGCTATCCCGAGTGAGACAGTCCCCACCGTTCGCAGTGGTTTATTATGAACAAGGAGATTGTTGCTCTTGGTCGTCAAGGCCATTTGCATAGTGTTATTTATAATATCCATAGTGTAGCCATGAAAATATCCCTTTTTGTTCTCATTCCTAGAAGCTGTTTTACTTGGCACCACCAAGTGTTGACTTTCGCCCATTTTTTTGAAACTCAAGTTGGGTTTCCTGTGTGTGCGCTCACTTATATTTACATATGTTTTAATATGGCTGTGTCTTGTTTCTTTTGTTGACCTTTTGCATCCTTTACAAGCTTATTTTAAGCAGCCGGCATGGCTGGTACTTTGCGTTCTGCTGTCTCGCTGTAATACCTGATATAGTACCAGAAATTGAAGAAAATCCACTTGAGAATGACGCTACCATGCAAGAAGCATGGCAGAATAAGGCAGAGAGTGAGCCCCTGACCTCCATTGTCATCGACCGCCCCCTATGATCTTGAATCTCATCTGTGAACACCTGCTCTGTATGTGGCTGTTAGAAACCCCTGAACAAGTGGGGCTCTGCTAGCCCTGCTGTGCTGGAGATGATATGGGACTTTGCCTGGTAGAAGGGGAGAGGGCAAATGTATTCGGTATTCCCACTGTCCATAGGACCCACACAATGATTTTGTAATTAATAATGAGTCCTTTCCTACTTTGGAGGAATTCTCCCCGCCCCTTCCCACTCCAAAAGTTCTCTAGTTCCCCTTTCAGCACACGATGCCACAAGTAAAGTGGATTTGGAGATTCCTTTAAATTCTTCCAAGTCTCTTGGACCTAGTAGCTCTGTCTCTCCACACAGTGAGTGAGACAGCTGTGAGCAGCAACAGCTTCTTCCCAGCCTCTTGCCCCATTTCTACAGCTGCTCTGGTCGTGGCCTCAAGCATTGGGCGCCACCTGATTAGTGGTGTGTGTGTGTGTGTGTGTGTGTGTGAGTGTGAGTGTGTGTGTGTGTTTGTGTGTGTGAGAGAGAGAGATTCTGTGCTGCCTTCACACTGGAGTGGTTTTATTAGCCTGAAATTGGCAATGCAGATGAAGGAAAACGGTAAAAGCAGCCTCACCAGCTCTGATGCAGCAATTCCCCAGGACTGATTCACGGAAGGGTCTCTTTGCAATCTGAGCCTTATCGCGTTCACTTTTAAAAGAATCATTACTGTATCTTGTGGACAGAATCGGCTCATAAATCTCAAAAAGCTAATTATGTTTTGTTACTGATGTTGCCTGAATCCGCCTGTCTCTAGGTTAACTGTTGGAAAGGGGAGTGCATACCCACGCGGACAAGGAGGTCCTGGTAATTGCAAATCACTCAGAAAGGCATGATGATATTTTGCCATTAAAGGAATTTTCCAGCACTTGGTTATGCTAAACTGAACATGAGAGAGTCCAATTTCAAATCAAAGAAGGCAATTACACTGCTTCTTTATCATTTATGTAAATCTGTTAGGGAAAGAAGAAGACCTGAGAACACATTAACCTAGCAGGATGTGAAGCACCTTTATATAAGTGTGTGTGTCTGTGTGTGTGTGTGTGTGTGTGTGTCTCTCTCTCTCTATATATATATGTGTGTGTGTATGTGTGTGTGTGTGTGTGTGTGTGTTGAGAATAAAAAAAGTAACCACACGGTATTTATATGGATGACGCATATACTTAAAGATCACACACAAAACAAGTAAGACCTTGTCACGGGGTCTCCTGTGTTAGAGGCCTAACATTTGAGTGTCTATTGTGTGCCTTGTTTAATAAGGAGCTTGAAACAGGGATTTAAGTAACATGTCCAAAGCCACAGCATAAACAGCAGAGCCTCTGATAACTAACTTTGCATCTCCCTTTTGGTATTAACCAAAACAAGAAAGCAAATGTAAGCAAGTGAAAGAAAAACCTCCAATTAAAAAAAAAAAAGTATTGCTTTTATATATGAATGTATATATGCAAATGCCAAGGTGTGTGTGTGTGTGTGTGAGTGAGTGTGTGAATGTGTGAGTGAAGGTCAGAGGACAACTTGGAGTCAGTTCTCTACTCCCATCCCATGGATCTCTGGGATTGAACTCATGTCCTTAGGATTGGCTGCAAGCCCCTTTACCCACTCAACTACCCCTCAGCCAAACAAACTGACTTTTGATACAAAGAATTGTCTTGAAAGTAACAAAATAGTTACTTTCTTAAGTTAATCAGTCATCTTTGATTTTACAAGCATTCCTATTTGAGTTTCTATTAAAGTAAGCAACAGTTTCTGCCCAGGGATTTTAGAATTAAAGGCTGTGGAGCACGTGAGGATGATCGGATACTAAGTTTGTGTCTAAATTCTCACGTAGGAATCTCTTTCTTCACCAAGGCAGGAAAACTGAAAGTAAGCAATTTTTCTTGGGACTGGAGAGGTGATTTAACAGGTAAGGGTTGCTTACTCCTCTTCCAGAGAGTTCCATCCCCAGTGCTCACACAAGGCAGCTCACAAGTGCGTGTAACAAGGTGTAACAAGTTCTGGGGTCAGGCACACTTTGCCTCCCCTTAGCTCCTATTTGTGTTGCAAACATACACATATGCAAAGTCAATTTTAAAAAAGGAAACTCCCCTCCCCCTTTCTTTTAATTTATTGCACTGTTGATTGAAATCTACTACTGAGCTGTATCTCTATCCATTTTTTCCACCCTCTCTTCCTCCCTGCTTTCTTCGAGATCCGACCTCACTAAGTTACCCACTTGGCCTTAAATTCTGTTTCACTGTGTAGCCCTAGTGGTCCCCCTGCCTCTTGTCTCCCGAGTGCTGGGGTTATAGGAGCGCACCACCATGCCCCACTATTTCTCCGCTTTCAAATGGAGGCCTTGTAACCAGCCACATTCTTACCTAATTTTGTAAGCTAAAAGGTTTAGAAAGGACCTTGTATCCAAAAACGTGAAGCATTTTCATGTGCCGTTGTGTGAAATAAAGGGAGTCAGGCAGGGAAGGGGTGAGTGGGGGTAATAAAATGTATTTTGAGAGTTTTTTTTTTTTATTTTAAATCACAGAAGGCCTTTGGAATTTAGTCTGAGTGCTTTATTTTCTTTATCCTTGGTTTTGTATGATTTTCCTTTCTTATAAACCCTTGAATGAATTTGGTGTGTGCCCATGCAAGTGTCGAAAATTTCTGCCAGGAAATAGCAAAAGCTAGCCACACAAATCAACGCACAGCCCTACCTCCCCATTGTGTTGGGAGGTTAAGTGAACACCTCTTCAGACGGGCTGGCATCACGATCAAAAGGTGAAGAGTCATTATCCACCAATAACAGTGCTGTGTGTGTATGTGTGTGTGTGTGCACACTCATGCACATACACTCATGCGCATGCACACATGCTCATGCACACGAATGCATGCACATGCACATACGCTCATGCACATGCACATGCACATGAATGCATGCACTAGAGGACAGCCTGTGGGGAGTTGATTATCTCCCTCTACCATGTGGGCTCTAAGGATGAAACTGAGCTCATCAGACTTGGTGGTAAACATCTTGTCAGCCTATTTAATTTTATTTGAGAATATTTTGTCATAATAGAATCTCACGAACCATTATATCTGAAACCACTTAGTCTTGAAGGATTAGCTGAAATTGCTGAGCAAATCTTTTTAGAAATTTTCTCTTGAATATAACAAGACCAGAATTCTCTAGAATCGAGGTGATCAAAGCATATAGCCTGCTCACTCTTGGGTGCCCTCGGTGTGCTTCTCTTAACATCGACAACCTGTTCCCAAAGAAAGTGAGTTGGGTCCCCTAGCTCAGCTCTTCCATGCCTTCCTGTGGAACACTCTTTGCTCGCTTTCCTTCTTTGGGGAAGTTTACAGTTAGGTTTCATATATTTGCTATATGTTTTAAAATTTCAGGAATGTAGCTGTCCCTTAGACAGAATGCATGGCGGCACCGTCTGCTCCCTGCCTCATCTCAGGATGGAATCCTGAACTGTGAAAACCGAGAGCAGCACGCCAGTGGGGTGTTCTCTGTTCCTTTCCAGCAATCATCTTTATTGCTGTTCACTTCTCCTGATTGCTGCTCTGACATTTCCATGAAAATTACCCAGGGCAGCTGAACTAGATAAATTAGTCCTTTTCTTAACAAATAAAAAAACCACTGACATTTTGGCAGTGCTAAACTCATTAACTGTATTAGCTAGGAGTCCTGCTTTTACGGAAGCAGCATCCTGAGCGTGTGACTGCAGGTTGGGGAAGATAAAGACCGCATAGATCCTAATTAGCAAGTGTAATAAATGGCAAAACAGTTTGTGGGAGTCCCTGAATAACATTAATCAGATTTAGAAAGCCACCACAATTTAATCATTTGTTTCAGTGTGACTGGAAAAAGAAAAAAAAACACATTATTTTAGAGATAAAAGTGCACGTTTGATGTGTTCTATAGCAGTAACTAAATTCAAGAGAATAGCTAATCATTCCCTATCATTCAGAATCACATTGGAAATGCTTACAGTGAGGATTTGATTGGTTAGAGCCCCCCACTGGAGAGCCTGTGGGAGTGGAAAGGCCTAGACCCCACCTGGAGAGAGATCTCTGCATGCTGGCCCAGGAAAATGAAGCAAACAACTTTGCCTGTTATTTCTGAGGCGAAAGGTCCATACTTGCTGTCTCCTGAGATGCCAAAGCTGCTCTCAGCCCCACCTAGTGAGTTGCCCTGAGTCGCCCTGCCTGCTGTTACCACTGTTGTCTTTCCTGTTTCTAGTTTCTGTGGCTAATTTTCTTTTGTTCCTTTCTCACCTTTCAGATAAATCAGTGTGGCCTTTATAGACCACACCGATCTTTCTGTCCTCGGTCCTGCGGAGCCAATCAGCTGCCATTGAGTAAAATTTCTGGGTCCTCTATTGTGGTGTCTCTTAACTGCTGATTTTGTTTGCTTTTTAAGCCCAGTGTTTCGATCTTTTAAAAACCAGTTAAAACTAGTTTCCAGATCATCAAAGATTTACTAGCAGGTGTTTGAAATGAATCTACACTTCCCACACTAAAAAAAAAAAAAAAAAAAAAAAGTTGGGGTTTGGCAAAAGCTTCTCGGGTGTATTCTTCAGCTCTACTTTGACTATAATTGGATACCCAAGGCAGCCAGCATTATCCAAGAAGTTTGTTTAACTCATAGATTTGAAAGCTTAAAGTTGAAATGGAATGATGCTGTGGCAGGAGCTTCCTGGTGGTCAGTGGCTGGTGGCGCTCCTAAGGAGGAGGATCTGGAGAAGGCTAGGTGAGACTAAGCCTGCTCTTTTTACATCCCCCTTCTCATGAGACCAGGGTCAGTTATCTGAGTATTAAGTGAGTTTACCTATTGTGGTCCAGTTTCATATCAACAGCACCGTCTGAAATGGGATAAGTGAACCGGAGGAAGATGGGACGCCTCTGATGGCTCCCCATAGCTGAAAGAAAGCATTGTTGCTGCTGCTGCTGCTGTTGCTGCTGTTGCTGCTGTTGCTGCTGCTGTTGCTGCTGCTGCTGCTGCTGGGTGTGGGTGTGCAAGAGAAGGGGGTAGAGGAGATGTCAGAGAGAGAATGGGAGGCATCAGGCATGACCAGGTAGACTAATAAGTGAAGCCCCCCTGAGGTCCTCACGTCTGTGGATGCTGAGGTGTGCAGCGATGCAGCTCCTCTTGAAAAAAAAAAAAAAAAAAAACATTGCGGCTTGAGGTCAAAGAACATGCTTTATGTGGGAGTTTTAGACCTCATGGGTAGGATTGAAGAGGTAGCGAGGAGGAAAAGAAGGGAAGCCTTGGGGGCCAAAAAAGGCTGGAAAGGCAACCAGCCCAGCTTTGCCTCGATGAGGAGTGAAGGAGCGGTGCAAAGTCAAAAATGTAAACATAGCTGACTTGGATCTTTAATTTTTTTTTTTTTTTGTTCATGAATCTAGTTTATCTCATTTGGCTATTTTCTTGTAAATGTATAATGTACTTCGAACGGCCCCCACGTCTCCCTAGATGCTCTTCTTCCCTCATGTTCCTCCCACTAGTCCCTTAGGTCATTCTGTTTCTGCTTTGATGTCATCTGTGCACACATGGTTTGTTTGTATCGGTATAAAATCCAAGAACCACAGATGAGAGAAAACATGTAATATTTGTCTTTCTGGGACTGACTTAATTTGCTTAATGTCACCATTTCCATTTGAGTTAAAGACAGAAGCCGTGTTTGATAGCTTTATTAAGATCTAGTTCCTACACCCTGTAGCTTATCTGTATATGATGGCCAATTCAGTGGCTCATGCCTATTCCCAGGGCGGTGCAGTCATCATCACAGTCTAGTTTAGAACGTTTTGTCATCTCCAAAGAAATCCATTAGCAATCATTCCCTGCCTCGGGGTAGGCATTTATCTGTTTCTGTGACTATGGATTTTCCTATTCTGAAAACAGTGTATTGTTGGCCTTCTGTAGCCATGGATTCTGCATGTGTGGACTCAATTGACCGCACAAATATATTCAGGAAATATATTCCAAAAATATTCAGGAAAACAATGGGTCTGTATGGCCCTTCTCTCATTATTCCTTAGACAATGTAGCACAATTATTTACGTGCATTTATATGGTATTGGATATTATATATAAGATAGGAAGCATTAAAAGTATATGGGAAAATATGCATATACTACGTGCAAATCATTTTTCTGTACAAATTATATATAAGCATGCTAGGATTTTCTGCTACGGTTTATAATAATTCACCTTTTGTTGATGCCCTTTTTCATTTAGCATCTGTATTCGTTAGTTTTCTTGCTCTTATAATAAGATACCTGGCAAAAGCAAGTTAAGGAGGGGTTGTCTGGGCTCCCAGTATGAGGTCAGGGTCTGTCATGGCAGGGAAGGCATAGTGGCAGGAGTGGAAAACAGCTGGTCACTTTGTGTTGGCAGCAGGAAGCAGAGAGAAGGGGCAGGGATCAGCTGTCTTTCTCCATTTCATTCAATCCAGGACTACAGCCCACAGAATGGCGCTCCACCACAGTAAAGGTATGTCTTCCCACCTCAGCTAAACTAGTCCCTTAGTCACAGACATGCTCTGAGGGTCGTGTCCACGGTGATTCTAAATCCCATCAAATCGACAACCAAGATTAGCCATTGCAGCGTGTTTTCAAGATAGATCGTATTATCACATGCCTTAAGTGTGTGGTTCGGTTTTGATTTGGAATCAGATGGCTGGGACAGGGTCCTTCAGTGGAGTGTCTACCTCATACAGTAAATGCGGGGGATGCAGCCCTGTTCTCAGTAGCTATTGTGAAGCTCAGCTAATGTGTGTGACTATCGGTTAGCCTATAGGTGAATTTGTGGGGGTCTGTAACATTTTCCTAAAGAGAAGATAAATTCTTGGGGAGAGGAAGGGGTAAAGCTTGGACATGACGACACATGGGTGAGTCAGAGGACTCTTCGTGAGTCATTTTGGTGTGCAGGTAGATAGTGTGAGAGCTGAGGGGTTTCCAAAAGTCAGGCAGTGAGGCTTGAGTTCCGCAGAAGGTCTAGTTAGTAGAAACATAGTTGGAGTAGTGTAGTCCTCAACAGAGAAGGGAAGGGGAGGGAGAAAGGAAGAAGGCGAGAGAACACCCTTGGATGCTGTGGGAGCGTTAAACCTGTTTTGCTGAAATAGTTTAATGATGTGGTCATTGCTAAATTCTCCTAATTAGTGAACTGCTGGCCAAGTCGTGTCTGTTCAGGATCCTCTGACCCAATTTACCATTGGCCCAAGGCCACCGTGTGTTAACTGGTCAGTAATGTAGGCTCTTTATTAAAAAGCAAAATGAAACAGGACAGAGTGTTCTGGCTTTGAAACGTGTCCTCCATCCCAGGTTGACTCTGTGATGCGATCTTTTTCCTGTCCTAGGTTTCTCTGGCTGCACAAAGCAGCTCGCTGCTAGAATACTGGGAGTACTTCTTGTGCAAGAAGGTGTTCCGAAGAGCCCAGGTGCGAAGGTGTCTTTAGATGTAAGGAGGTGCTACTGTCCATTTGCCGCCCATCCCTCTCCCAGATAAACAGGAACAAAGCCGGGTGTGAGATACTGGGAGTTTCCAGGCACTTGTCGCCCAGCCCAGCTGTGTTGTGTAACCTGTGGAGAAGGTGCACCTTACTGTGGTCAGGTGAATGGGAGAGTCGGGCTTTGGGAGTAACTGTCTAGTTACTTCGCGTTTACTTTCTGTGTAGGTTTCTTCCTCAGAATTGACAGTAATTCTTTGGTAGTGGTTGAGGGAGTATGTGTATTTGACTGTTTTGAGAAGAGAAAGAAAAGCCAGAAACTGTAATAGAAACTGGAGGAAGGAAAATGATCTGGGCCGAGACCGAAAGTGTAGATGCATCTTAAAGGAGCCAAGAGAAATGAACGTTGTTTCCCCCAGAGTTTGTCGTGGGCCCTCGGGTGTAAGCGAAGCCTGAAACCACTCCTGGCTGAGTTCCTGAAGCAGGGAGTGACAACCCTGCTGGCTCACAATCTAGGGAACTTGTTCTACCTCTGGGGAGGAATGAGGTGCTGAGACGGTCCAGTCCATGAGGTATGGAGTTCCTGAGTGTCCCCTGAGTTCCTGCTGACCCCTGAACACTGAGATGCAAGGGAGTTCGTTCACTTTTTGCTTAACTGTCTCAGTTGGTTTTGGGAACTTGAAACCCATCGTGTCCACAATACCAAGGAGAGGAACCTGGGGATTTTGAGACACGCTTTGGGGACCTATAGAACACAGCACATAGGATGTAAAGAGGGGGCTGCTTGGCTGACTGTAGGCCCAGAGATGCAGCTGCAGACATTTAGATCAGACAGATCTTGGGATATCTTCACTTGGTTATCAACTAGAGGAAAAACATATATTAAAGGCGCTAGGCTAGGGAGAGGGTACAAAAATATTTTACCTTTGCATGTCATATGTTCTGTCACAACTACTGCCCTCTGCTCTCAGAGGTAGGAACAGTCACATACAACATGTGGATAAATGTACGCACTGTGTTCTCACGTCACCGACAGTGATATTGAATTTGATCTAATTTTTGTATGGCGTGAAGTTCTTTTAATTTTATAGAAAAATGTTCCTTGCACCGCGCCCCCGTGTCTGCATTCGGTGCGCTGGTACCCAGTTCGTGAGATTCAGGCAAGGGGCTGGAGGTTAAAATACACAGACACACACAGACAGAGAGACAGCGACACGGGTCATCCTTGAATTCCCCAAGAATGCCCCCTTTATTGTGTTCAGGGGCAGATTATATAGAGATAGCCGCGCCCCAGCCAAACCCACCAGAAACCACTCTCCTGCCATCAGGAACTCCTGAAGGTCTCGTGCTCAGAGCAGCTGTAGGCACTCAGATCAGGGATTACAAGAAATTCAGGATCTGGGGTCTCACTGCTCCCAACAAAATGTATTAAAATGTGAATTCCCTTCTTAGCTTGCTGGCTACACAGATGCTTATGGTGGGCGGGTCTGGCCTGTAGGCTGCAGTCGAGATCCCTAGGGTATCAGATGCAAGTAAGGGACTGTGTGATTTTTTTTTTTTAATGGCAGCTGAGTGAGTGAGAAGAGCTGTCATGTAGTGTACCTACTGAAAGTTCAGCCTTTTTAGTGGCACCTAATTACCTCTCCACGGCTGGCTAGTGTTCACCTAAACCTGGGTTGAGGCACAAAGGTCTTTACATTTGGCCAGCGGGTTTTACACATGGGAGCTAATGGTCAGCAGCTCTGCCCCCCACCCATCTTAACTGGGCGTTCCAGTCACTGTGTTATGGTTACAGTCAGGTGCTGGAGAAGATTTAAACAAAAAAAAATTGAGTTAAAAGGAAGCTGCCTGTATAGTTAACCTTTAGTGAACTGCACACTCTACATAAGGTGGACAGTCCTAGAAGTCTGTGGTGTGCACACAGCGAACCATGGCCATTGGTCAGGATAACAAGTAGCGTTCACCTCCTGAAACCGTCTCTCCTCATCCCCTTCTGTTTCCTCCTTCAGGTATGGATTTCCCTCTCATTGCTATTTTTTTTTTTTTTTTTTTTTGGCGTTTGACAGAAATAGAATTTAAAAAGACACGCTTTTACTTCATGTCTGGTTTCTTTCGTGCAGCGCAGTGCTAAGACTAATCCCCGTGGCCGCGCCTGTCGGTAATGTAGCGGGGGTTTTTGTTGTTGTTTTGTTTTGTTCTTCACTGCTGGGTAGCACTCCATTGAGTAGATACTCCACAATTTCCTTGTCTGTCAGCAGGCATTTGAATGCTTCCTTTCTGAGTGGTTTCCAATCTGCCGGCCTGACAAGCCTTAACAGTTGCATGTTGTCCCGTTATAGACACAGCCCTCGCTTCCCCGTAGTAAGTACCTAGGAACAAAACTACTATGGAGACAGCCATATGGAGCCAGAGTGTGCATTCCCTTTCTTAGAAACCCCCACACTCCTTCCCGCCACAGCTGTGGAGGAGGGCTCCTCCTTCCTTTCCAGGTCCTTGCCAGCTAAGGATGGCTTCAGGAAGCAGCTTCAAGGGGACTTCACCTTACAGGTTCTGAGACCCCCTCCTCAAAGTCGCATGTTTAAAAACGACTTGGTTTTCAAAGAGCCCTGGTATCTAGTACCTCTTTTGTTTCCAGAAAATTCCTGTGGGGTGAGGAATCGGCACCCCAAATGGAGCGTGAGATTGATGGGAAGTGATTGTCCCCCTCTTTCTTTTTCCCCCTCCCTTTCCTTACTCCCCTCATTTCTTTTCCTTTCACGGTGATTGAGCGTGAGGTTCCGTCTTGATCTGTGTGGACTCTGAACAAGGGGCCTGCAGTTTCCTTCCACAGACTGAATGTCTCTAAAAGATGACATTGCTTCTGGGGACAGCCCCTCGGTAATGGTTGTGATACAGTTTTACTTTGGGGACTGGCTTTCTTCCGATGAAACAGTTGCAACCTTTCTGCCCTGTCCTTGAGACATGAGAGAGTGCTGAACACAGGAATTTGCCGGGTGGAAAGTTGAGCCTTGCGTCAGTGATCAATTTTGTTGTGTCCTAGGTAGAACCCGATGTCCGTCCTCTGTCCAGGTGAGTCCGGGCTGACACTGACTTATCAGCCATAGCACAGCTGTGACCCATTTCTGTGGTAGCTGATATCTGATCCAGAGCGAGTGTTCTGAGAAGATGTCTTTCTTTATACGCTCCATTTCCTGTTCTGCTCTTAACTCCAATCCCTCCCAGACTCCTTCTTCTTACAGTAAGTTGAGTTAGTGGGACTCTCCCACCATGAGCCATGAGCCAGGTTGGGGAGTTAGTTGTCCAGTCAGTGCTGCTTAACTATCGGATGATTTGGAGGGGACGGTGTCTTCTCAACTTCTGAAGATCTGTCTGAGGGGCAAAGAACTGGGGACTTTTGTTTCTTTTTTTTTTTTTTTTTTTTGCTTCTTTGCCAGGATGGTAGGGACGCTGGTGGCTATCCTGAGGACTCACCGTTGGTGCCATGATAGAAAATCAAAGCACAGAATAGAGAGTAGAAAACTATGCAGGCCGGAAAAAGCATTTCTCACGTTGAGTTTAGGGGAAACGTGTCTGAATTGTAACCTTTGTCTCCATCTGCTCCAGTGATGGCGTTAGCATTCGTCGGTGTTCTGAGCTCACAGCGAACCCTCTGCGAGGATGATCTGGTGCAGCTGGGTGGGACTGTGGTTCTAAAAGCGTCCTTCCTCAGAAGTCTCAGCACCACCTGGGGAAATGTTAAGAGACTCACATTATCGGGCCTTGATCCAGACCTACTGAATTGTAAATCAGGGTGTGAGGCTGAGGAATATTCTTAACAGGGCCCCTGGGGTGATTCTGAAACATGCTGCCATTTGAAAATCATCAGTTATGGCTGTGTGTTTGGATCCCAGTTATGTGTTTTATAAGCTGGCTTGCACCAGCTACTTTATTGCCATGAGAATAAATCCCAGCACTCAAGAGGCAGAGGCAGGTCGAGCTTTGTGAATTTGGGGCTGGCCTGGTCTACATAATGAGTTCCTGGCCAGCCAGGGTACATAGTGAGACTCTGCCTCAAAAACAAAAGAAAAAGAACAAATAGCAAACAGCTAATTTCTGTCTTTGGAGAGTACAACAGTGATAATGGCATGTGTGACGTCTGCACTTAGGACACCGTGAGCAGTAACTGCTGCTGCTGAGTATAGATTTTTAAAAGGTGAGGTGGTAGATTTAGAATATAAAGAGGTAAGAGATGGGCAGAGGGCTCATGAGTTTGCAAACAAGAAGAGGGAACTGACATATACTATTATCAGACAAGAAAAGAAGGGAAAGTCTTTTCAACCAAGGATGGCTTTTCTCTACTTGACAGCAATGTAAGAGTTGAAATCAGAAATATATAATGTGCCTAGCATCATGGGTCTGGCATTAATTTTGCTGGAATCTCGTGTTCACAGTCAACACCAGAGAGACCTATAGAAAGTGCCTGCTGTACTAACATGTCCTGTGCTCTGCACCAATCTTTATGGGCAGTTCTTTAGACATAAGAGGAGCTAACATTTTGATTTGTATTGGTTAAGCTCTCTATATTAGTAGGTTGTTATACAGACTCTCAGACCCTTGATTCTTGAATAACTAGTTAGTTTGGTGTGCACTTCAGGAGAAGTGATAAGATTACATAGCATCATCTAGATCAGTGGTTCCCAACCTTCCTAAGACTGTAACCCTTTAATACAGTTTCTCATCTTATAGTGACCCCCCCCAGCCATAAAATTCTCATTGCTACTTCATAACTGTAATTTTGCTACTGTTATGAATTGTAATGCAAATACCTGTGTTTTCGGATGGTCTTCAGTGACTCCTTGTAGAAGTTGCGACCCACAGATTGAGAAACACTAATCTCGATGAATGCTTCAGATTTTTGATTCAACCCAGTTACTGTGTCAGAGTGTCCAAAGGAAGACGTTTTCTGGAAGGGCGTGTAAACATGTGCTGCTTTTTATCCTTGTACCGCCAGACAGCACCTTGTTTCTCCCAGGTCATCTGATTTGATAGGATTGGTAATTAATTCATTTCTTTGTGGGTCAATTAAATTGAAGGCATTCTTAAACGTTAAGTATAAGCTTAGAGATTATAATACTTACTGTCTACCTTTGTAAATTCTTTGAGCAAAGCAATAGATGCTTCAGTGTGGAGAGATGGCTCAGCAGCTATGCACTCGCTGCGCTTGCCGAGGACCTGGTTCAGTTCCCAGCATCCCTGTCCAGTGGCTCACAACTGCCCAGGCTGGTCTTGAATTCATGAATGTAGCTGCGGATGGTGCTTGCAATTATAGGCTTGTGCCACCATGCCTATGTTTTGTAGTATAGGACGTTGATCCCAAGGCTTTGTGTGTAATAGGCAAGCACTCTTCGAGCTAAATTACATTCTCAATGCACTAATAAGTGTTTCAATATTTGTTTTAAGTGTGTGAATGTTATCTTCTCTGAGATATCTTTCTGACCCTCAAAATCTTAAATGGATGGGCTTTGGCGATTGAACCCAGGTTGTCAGGCTTGGTGCTTAGTGCTGTTATCTTCTGAGCTATCTTGCTGATCCTTAAAATCTTAAATGCAAGGGCTCTGGGGATTGAACCCAGGTTGTTAGCCTTGGTGTTTGTTGCTGTTATCTCCTGAGCTATCTTGCTGATCCTTAAAATCATAAATACATGGGCTCTGGGAATTGAACCCAGGTTGTCAGACTTGGTGGCTGATGCTGTTATCTTCTGAGCTATCTTGCTGACCCTCAAAATCTTAAATGGATAAATACAAGTTAAGTATATATGTTAGTGACTTACCCTGTGATGTTTTGACAGCATGCTTCAATGTTAATATTAATGACTAATGTTATTTGTGTTTTCTGAAGAAATTTATCAGCATTTGAAGTAGCTACATAGCCCAGTAAAGCAGGATTTTTCCAAAGTTATTCATGGGTAAAAGACTTTTTCAAAGTTTGAGGTGAGTTATTGCATTAAATCTAACAGGTTTCATATTCTATGTTGCAGTTTTTAAAAGTTTCATTTCCATGTGAGTAAGCGTTTGTCTAAATGTATGTATGTATACTGTGTGCATCTGGTGGTCATGGAGGCCAGAGAGGGCATCACGTTCCCTGAAAATGGAGGCATAGATGTTTGTAGCTTTATGTGTGTGGTGGGGACTGAAACTGGGCTCTCTGCGTGGACAGCCAGGAATGGTTTTTTGTTTGTTTGTTTGTTTTTTGTTTTTTTTCTGAGATAGGGTTTCTCTGTGTACCAGCCCTGGCTGTCCTGGAACATGCTCTGTAGACCAGGCTGACCTGGAACTTGCTCTGTAGACCAGGCTGACCTGGAACTCACAGAGATCCACCTACCTCTGCCTCTGGAGTACTGGAATTAAAAGTGTGTGCCACCACTGCTAGGCCAGCAGTAACTGCTGAATCATCTCTCGAGCCTTGTTTTTAAATTATAAACTGGCAATTTATAATTGTATGACTTTATGGAATATTAAGTGATATTGGGACTTACAAATACAATATAGACTAATTAAATCAAGCTACTAATGCATCTACTATCAAATCTTTTGTAGAACATTTGAAATTGAATTTATTAACTGTACTTAACATGTTGTGTGTAGGGCTCAAAAAATGAAGCATGAATTCTTCCTCAGACTTTGTTTTCTTCGAATGCTGTGTTCTCATCCTCCTGGCCTTCCAGCCTTTGGTAACCACCACTCTACTCCCTGCTGATGTGTGTTCTACTCTCTTTGGGTCCACAGCCATGTGAAAACATTTCTTATTTTTCTCTGTGTGACTTATCTCACATAGCATAATGTTCTCCAGTTCCACCCACGTCACATTGGACCAAGTCTCCTTTTTGAAGGATGCATGTACTGCTTTGTGTGTGCATTCCCTGAGTTTTCTCCATCTGTTGATGTCCATCTACTTGTGGTCATTTGGGGCTTTTCTGTTCCTTGCCCATTGTGAAGGAAGCTGCAAAAACAAGCGTATTAGCTTCCCATGTTCATGGTACACACTCATAACCAGGATAGCTGGGTTGTAGTTAAGTTTTAATAAATCTTCATTTGTTGAATTTGGGAAAAATTTTTTAAAAAGACAATATAAAATTACCTGAAAAGACAGTACTTTTTCATATTCTGACACTGTGTATGTGAGGTGAGATGTTTGTCTCGGGCCTCAGCCTACACACTGCTCCACAACAGGAGGAAGGCAGGGGTGAGGTACTCCTCACACTGAAAAGTTCTAAAAAGTGCACCATGTCCCCATTTTCACTAAACTCGAATATTCTGCAAAATATGCATTTCTTTAAACTAGCATGTAATTTAAAAGTCATTCTAAATGAAGTGTCTGATGCATAGCATCAGAAACAGTCCACATTAAAAACCCGATAGGGTCATCAGGAAATTAGGATGTAATGGTTCTAAGACCCCAAGTTTGAGAAACTCTGGGTTAGCTGAATGTCTGGGTTTAAAGATTTCTTCTGTTTTTAAATTTTCTTTTTAAATCTAAGACATTTTTTTATTAGTGTCATAATTGGGAACTTCTGGAAATGAAAACATATAGTTTGAATGTACTACTTACCACATTAGAACAAACAGCCACTGGCAGTATCACCAACATGGGCAGTTCACCAACATGGGCATTAGCAACTCCAGAGCCCATGTCCAGAAGAGCCTTAGAAAGGCTAGCACATTGGAAGTTAGAACGCGGATTAGCACATCTTAGTTTTCCCGTTACCAAACTTTTAAACTATCAGCCATTCTTAGGATCAGCCTCCTAAGCATCGCTTTGACCTGCCGTAATGTGTCATGTTCCTTCTTCCATGTATCAGAACTCAGCCTTAGCAGTAAGCGCTGGGTTACAGAAGAGGATTTGCTTTGGTACCTTCCTTTTATGACTTTGGAATTTTAAATGACTTCAGTGAATGACTTTTCACATAGCCAATCTATGAATTTATTCATTTTTTTCTATTTCTAGACTCATTTTATAGTTTACTTAAACATTTTTGTTGAGACTTGACTTTTTCTAGAAACGCATATTTGCTTGAGTAACATTGTCATACTGTGGACGCTAAAGGCCACCCCCTCAAGCTGAGGGCCTGGGAGAAGATACAAAGTGGTATCACATGGTCTTTGCAAGTGCCCTTGGAAGCATATTATGAGCAAACTGCCGTCCAATTAATGTCATTTTCCTTTGGTAATAATGTGTCTATTACCTGATTTCCTGTGTTTTCAAAAGCTATCTTTAAGCCATGATTTAACTTGTGGGATTAGAAGTCAAGACTGAATAATTTGGAACGGTTAGGATCTCTGTGTAATCTTCGGTTCCTGGCTAAATGAGAAACATGGCATGTTGGGCTTCATCTATAACAGCAGGACAACTCAGAAATGACTGAGAACAGAAAATAAATGCATGAATGCATTTCTCTGTTAACAGAATCACTGATTTCTTTCTTCTTTTTTGGACATTGGAGAAGCCTCTTTCTAGATAATTTTACTGCTGGTGTAAGGTACGTGGGTGTTTTGGTTTGTTTTTGCACTGCTTTTAATATTGTAAGTCGTAAGAGTTGTGTGGGCAATTTCAACAGCAAACCCGTTCTGTCTTTTTGCATACCACCTACCTGGCAGTTAAACATATCACTCAAGATGTTTTGGTCTAAGTAATGAATGGGTAACAGAAACTGTGTTTATGTGGTCAAAAAAAAACGAGTAGGGCACATCCTAATCTTCCTATATGGTCTCTTAATTTACTGTCAAATTACTTTAAAGGTTTTAATTAGCATAATTAAGCAGAGTAAGTGATAAGATACTCTGTTTTATGTGCAGGATCACAGCATTTAACAGGGGCTTTTAAACTTAATTACCCCCTCAAACCCAGGCCAGGTGTGAGATGTATACCCTAACAATGTAGTTAGTGTTTCCACAGACAAAAGTTGTTTCCTATCTTAGCTGGGTTCTAGAATGCCCTTGTTTCCTTATGTTTATCTTGGTCTGTTGACTTCCAAACACTTTGCTGTCCCCCAAAGTACATTTGCTATGTCATTTTATTCCATATGTTCATTAAAACTTTGTATTGATTTTATTTCATGCACCTTTGCCTCGACTGTCTGCAAATGCTTTGATTTTTTTTTTACTACCACCTCATTTTAAAAATACTAATTCCCAGACCTCTTACAATAAGCTTTTTGAAAAACAATGCCTTGAAAGACTGTCATCCACCCAGAGTGATATTTGCTGATTTTGCTCTGGTTAAACTTCATACCTGTAACTCTGGTTCTTTTTTCTCATTGGGTCCTTAGCATCTTGTTCAGAGTGCTGATCCAAGGGACCTGGGGTTGACCCTCTTCAGTAGAAATGTGTGTTTCTGACCTCATGCTGCTTCCAATATAGGTTCAAGATACAGAACAAAGAAATGTAATGGAGACTCTAAGCAGGAGCCAAATTCAAGTTCCCCGGTTGCCAAAAGATCGGTATCTGAAAGGAGTGAAGCTTGAATCTAAATTCGGTGCAGATGAATTGGACAGTGTGTGACCGAGAAGTGGCTCACCTGGATGCCAGTGGGATCAAATATACCCCCAAGCAGAGCCCCTTGGTCAAGTGGTAGGGACAACATTCATGAAGACATTGGCTGTACTGCTCCATTGTGAGTCATGCCCACTAATAAATTCTGCTTCCCATCCAAAAGGAAAAAGAAAACAAAACAAAACACAAGATAGCAACAATAAACGACTTTATCCCTAATCAGATCTCTCATTTTCAGGATATGTTCTGGCTGATTGCTTTATGGGAGGACTTTTAAAGCTAGTCACCATACCTGCAAGTTTCTGTACTGGTATCCATTTATCCACCCGCCCCACCCACCCATGCACCTACCTTACCCACCCCCTGCTACCTATCAATGCACCCATCTATCCACTCACTTCATCCACCCGTCTGTCTATCCATCCATCTGTCCCTGTACCCATCCGCCTGCTCACTCATCCACCCATCCCTCTGCCCACTTTTTCATGTATCAACTCACCTACATCTAGTTTCTTTCCCTCCATCTCAGAATAGAAGAGGTTTCCTTTGTACACATGCATGTGAGGTGGTTCCTGCTGCCTCTGAGGCTGTTTTGTTGGTTATTACTTCTCTCATGGTCTCTGAGCCTTTCCTTTTTAATGTTGTCTTCCTAACAGCATTTTTAAATATATCTGAAATGTGTGTGTATTCGTGTGTGTGTGTTCATGTGTGTGTCTGTTTGCATGTGTGTACGTGTGTGTGTGTGTGTGGGTGTGTGTTCCAGAAGCAGTAGTTAGGTGTTCTCTCATGCTCCTCTTTATTCTTTTGAGGTTGGGTTTCTCACTGAACCTAGAACTAGAATGGAGTCTAGAAATTCTTGTCAACCTTCTTGTCTCTGCCCTGCACAGTGCCAGGGTATAGGCCCATGTGGCCATTCCCAACATCTTCTTGTTGTTTTTTGTTTATTTATCGAGACAAGGTTTTTCTGTGCAGCTTTGGAGTCTGTCCTGGAACACACTCTAGACCCAGGCTGGCTCTGAACTCACAGAGATCCGCCTGCCTCTGCCTCCCGAGTGTGGCAGTGCTGGGGTGCACTGCCACAACCCAGCCACCCTGCATTTTATATGGATGTTAGAGATTTGAATTAATTCCTCATCCTTGTGAAGTAAGCACTCTTGCACACTGAGCCATCTCTTTCCCTAGCCCTAAAACTACCTTTGTAAGCTTAATTTCGCACTCACCATCCTCTCTGCACTCCTCCCTCTCCCTCTTTTCTCCGGCTTGTCTCATGCCCACCTTCCTGGAGGAGTGTCTGGATTCCACTGTTTCCGCTTCTCAAATCATCTTTCTCTCCATCACTGTAAGTCCCTGCCCCCTTCTCACTAAATCTACTTGTCACACCTCTTTCATCTAACAATCACCCCCAAGGGTTCTGTTGAATGGTCGCTCCCTCCTCTGGCTTTCATTGCTGTCCGTGTTCATCTTTTCTCCCCCAGTCCCTTCTCCTTCCTCTGGCTGCCCCATTGATACTGAGGTCTTGAGGTTCTAGCTTTGACTTCTTTTTCTCAACTCCATCCTCTCTGAACGATGAGTTGGTCACACAGTGCTGCTAAGGTCAAGGTTGTCAGCAATCTGACTCTGCTCCTATATACCAGCCTAGAACATAATGACTGCAAGTGGTCCCGGGAGTATCTGTCAAAACCCCACACATTCTGAAATTGAATGTACTTACCTGAAAATCTCCAGTTACTTTTGTACCTTAGAACCAGAATCGAGACCATCTCCATATGCATATGAAGATCCAGGCGATTATAGATTCTGTCATTGACACTTAACATTAACCATGACATGTTCTGAGTTCCTTGGATGTGCCATATTTCTTGTTTTGAAACCTTTGCATGTGTTTTTCTCTATGTCTAGACAATTGCGGGTCATTTTCCCAGGGTTGTTTCTTTGAGGTTTAAGTGCCCACTGTCTATTTCCGCAGCAATTTCCCACTAATAACTATTATAATAGTTTGGTGTCCTTGTATATCTTGTGAACCATTTATCACAAATCTGACCTTGGGAATAGAAGATTTTTATTTTTCTCTCTGCTTTACTTCTGTGTGTTTTATTTTGTCTTATTTATTTGTTTGTTGAGGCAGGCTCTCACCATGTAGACCAGGCTGGCCTTGAATTCAGATCTCTGCCTGCCTGTGTCAATGGCCCCAGACCCAGCTGATCTCTTACTCTTGTATGACCTCAGCACTTGGCACCATGTTTGACATACTCATTTGATCTGGACAAATGAAGGCATATGCGTGCTGCGGTAAGGACAAAGTTTGTCCACTGAACAGTGGTATCTGTTTGCCTGGAAATGTTGGAAAGCAGGCATCCTTTATTGTAGACACAGGGCCAGCAATAATTCTCTTTGAATCAGAATCTGCCATTGGATTCAATTTATTTTGGGTGTGGTGAATTCTCAGAACAACAGACACACCCAACTTAAAATATAAAATTATTCATAGGAAGTTATTTAGTTCCTTTCTGCCCTGTTCAGTAAATAATTCAGAAATTACTGGTAGATAACATGTTGGTGTGAGTAAATCAGGCTGAATAAGCACTTTTGAATTTTAGAGTCTGTTAGGTTTCAAAATATTACCGGATTGCTCTCAGTCCCGCCCCTTTCTGTGCTTACATAACAGTCCCATATGCTGTCAGAAGTTTCTGTTTGGAAACTCTGCCTGCTTTTCACTGGGACGATGCAATGTGTTGTCCCAACGTGTGTTGTATTATTGCCCTCATGTTTCATATTCAGCACAGGGATGAGCATGTGGGTAGGTAAAGGGAAGGATGTTGGAGGCTCCAGGGGACCCTTACCAACCTCATATTCCTGAGGCTGTGAAGATAGGGTCTCTCTGGAGCTGTGCGTTCCATGTTTCTTACTTACAGGCCTCAGAGAGCCGCTGCAGTGTGAGCCCCACTCAGAGGAGTAAAGGGGCTTCCTCCCCTCAGTGGGACACACTTGGCAACAACTCCAGAGTTCTAGTCAAAATGCCAGGAAAGACCGGAAGGAAAGGGGCAAAGCCGTCTTAGGCCAGATTCTCCTTCTTATTCTTCAAGGAAAGCCTCCTTAAGAGATGCTGGCAGCTGGGCCCATACAGGTCTGGGTGGCCTGTGCTGCTACCCGATGCCATAGTGACACCCGAGCCACAGCTGCAGCTGAGGACCACACCTGGATCCATGGTGCCACTGCAGCCAGGGTCTGTGTCTATGTCCATGGTTCCTGTTACCACTGAAAACCATGCCGAGGGGCTGGAGAGATGGCTCAGCAGTTAAGAGCATTGACTGCTCTTCCAAAGGTCTTGAGTTCAATTCCCAGCAACCACATGGTGGCTCACAACCATCTGTAATGGGGTCTGGTGCCCTCTTCTGGCCTTCAGGCATACATGCAGAGAGAATATTGTATACATAATAAATAAATATTTAAAAAAAAAAAAAAAAAAAAAAAAAAAAAAAACATGCCGAAGGTCCGGGCCACGTCAGTGTCTGAGGGCCCTGGGGTCAAGCTGATCTAAGTGGCCTGCACTGCTACCTGGGGCAATGGTGACATCCAGGCGCAGCTGCTGCCAAGGGTCATGACTGCGTCCTTGGTTCAGCTGCAGCTGGGGTCTCTGTTGATGGCTATGTCCTGTGTCGCCTCAGGGTGCCATGGGAACAGTGTATGATGAAATCGAAGGGCCATGCTGAGCTAGCCTTACCCTTTGCTGATCCTGAGAGAGCTGGCCCTGCCTCTTGAGGGCCTCTGCAGCAAGAGAGCTGGGCTTCTACCCTCACGGGAGAGCTGCCCCTTCTCACTTGGAAGAGATGGTCCCACCCCTCACCATCACGGGCAAGGGAGAACTGACCCTGATGGCATGGATGTAGGAAGCTGGCTCTACCCCTCACCTGAGTGTCACAGCCCCAGTAGCCAGGATTGAGCAGCTTAGCTACCACCCAGGCTACAGCCAGGCCTTGGGTTGGCCTACCCTAAAATCTACCCCATCTAGGACCCGCTGGAACTGAAGGGGCTCGTCCTGGAGGATCTCTAAGACTTGGGGCAGCCATGGGATATAGGAGAAGGATTTTGGTGAGGGGCCAGTGTACCAGAACCAGAGACCTTGAACCAGACCAATGACTCATTGGAATGAACATTTGCTAGTAAAGTTGACTGGACAAAAGGGTGACATACAGAGGCCCCCAATACTACCAGGATGAATGAAGGAGAGGTGGGAAAGATAGAGGAGCAAAGAGGGTTTTTTGTTTGTTTTGTTGTTGATTTTTTTAAAAATTTTCTTTTGGGGGGTACTTCAGTGATGAGGGGAGAATATGCGGGGACTGGAAGATGAATTAGGGTACATGATGTGACATTCCCAAAGAATCAATAAAGAAGTTCTGTTAAGTTAAATAAAAAGAGAGAGAACTTATCTCATATCTGGATTTTTAACTAATCAAGCAGCAGTGGAGGCAGGGGAATCAGCTTGCTATATTTGTAAAAAGAAATAGTTGTCTTTCTTTCAAGACCGTATCTCCCCCATCCTCTTCTCTTCCCCCCTCCCTAGCCCTCTTTCTTCCTTCGCACTCCCCCCCTCCCCTCTCCTCTCCCTCTATCTTCTCCCCTCCCCTCTCTGTAGTGTGCATAACCTTTACAAATACTGTGTCATGAGTGAACTCTTTCCAGGGCCTGCTGTGAGCTGTCATACTGAGCTCTTGTTTTCTTTTATTCTTACATTAATCCTCCTTCATTCTGGACCACTTTCCAGCCTCTGCATTGCTCTGTATTTTCTAGTATCTGATCACAAGAAGGTTTTATCCTCTTCCTACAACCCTCTTCTGTTCACGATTTACTATCTCCATTTCCTCTGAGATTAGTTCTATGTTACATATTTATCTTTCTCTGTCCCCCGCACTGTGTGTTCTGTGTCTGGAGTTCTTTGGCTAACTATGCAGATTCCCATATGAAAGTCAGGTAGCCCGCGGCTTTTCTGCTGTGCTTGTGTACTTCTTGGCCTGGCATGAGAAGAGGTGTTCCCAAGTAATGCAATTGAGGAAGCAGTGTGTGTCAAAGAGCTGGTTTTGCTTTAGGATGTGCCAAGATGAAGGGAACAGGCCAGGTCGAGGTTCCCACTCAAAAGGTACCAGATCCTCCTGGCAAACCACTCGTTCCCCTGGGACTGCAAGTATCTGAATTCAGAGCAGACAGGGTGAGCAAGAAGGCTAAGCCATGCTATTGTTTTGGAGTTAGTTCTGTCAGTCATCTTTCAGTCCCGACTCTTGCAGTATCAGATTGTCTCTAGATGTTCCCATGCTTTGCTATGGTATATTTTTCAGCAAGCTATCATTTCATGTATGAGAAGTTTTAGTGTATTTATATGTGGTGGCAGGTTAAGATGAGATGCTGTTTTGGTTCTTAATCTAGACAGCTAGGATATTATTACACTTTTGAGATGATGTTGTGGTTCTTTATCTAGATACCCTAGGATATTTTACTTCAACTCATTTCTGAGAAAGCAATTTTCATAAAAATATATTAATAGGAATTTCAAAATACAGAAAATCCCATAGACAGAAATAAACTTTTCTTTGCACACACACAGGCTTTATGTTCTCCTGTCCCCTTCAATAGACAATCGCTATTAGCCCTTTGCATGCTTTCAGAAAGACTTAGCTGTGCACATCTGAGGAAAATCATTCTAGTCATACACTTAGCATGGCTCATGCTTGGCGTGCGACAGGATAGGGAAACCAGAGTCTGGGCACCTCGACAGCCGCAGCGGATCTTGAGGGGTATGTGACGGGAAGGAAGATTCAGGATACTTGTCTGAGGTGATTTTACTACTAAAGTGTTGGCAAGATGTCAGGGCTGAACAGGGAATGGGTTTTGGGTTTCTGAAAAAAGAATAAGCCCCTATTGATGTTCTCAGTGGACATGGGGTGGGACTCTGTGCCCATAGCCCACTGAATGCTTGGATTGTTTGTAAATCAAGGGAACCTTAGTAACTTGTCCACCCTCTCTGGTTCCTGTTCCTTCCCCTGAGGCCTCGAGAGTGTTTGTGACACTTGTCCTCTGAAGCACTCTCAGCACTCACTGAACAGAGTTGGTCTGGCTTCCTCCAGCAGACTTCAAGCTCAGCACCCTGCAGGAGCCTATGGGCATAGTTGGTTGGCCACACAGTGTTTTTTTTTTTTTTTTTTTGCCAACTTCAGTTGACAGTTTTTGAGATTGAGGATTCTGGGGCTGGAGAGATGGCTCCGTGGTTAAAAGCCCTTGGTTGCTCTTCTGGAGGCCTCAGATTTTAATCCTCAGCTTTGTTTTTAACTCCAGGTTCCCAGGAAATGTATGTCCTCTTATGGCTTTGGAATGCACTGCACACATAGGGTACACAGACATACAGGTGAAACACACACACACACACACACACACACACACAATATAGGCAATAAGTTAAAATTCCTCCAAAAAAGTACTTAAGCATGAAACTGGATTCATGGCTGCTCTCAAGAAGTTAGAAAGTGTAGCAACATACCAGAGTGCTCCTAGCTATGTTAACAGACTCAGCCTGAGCAGCTGCTGTCCAGGTAGAAGGGACATATATTTTCCACATGGCCCAGATAATACCAGTGACCTTCAGCCTGCTCTCTTGGCTGGTTTAGTTACACCCAGACCAGTGTAGTGTCTTTTGTATCCATCACTTTTGTGGTTAAAATATAAAATGTTCTCCAAGGATTCCTGCATTTCAACACTTGATCCCCAGTTCTTGACACGTTGTATTTTTTTATTATTTATTTTATTTTTTGAGACAGGATATCACTATGTAGCCACAGCTGGGCTGGAATTCTCTGGCCTCAAACTCAGAGATCCACCCGCCTCTATCTCCCTATCACTGCGATTAAGGACCCTGACTTGTGGTGACACTAGTTTGGAAGGTGTAGAACCTTTAGGAGGTGGAGCCTCAATGTAGTAAGTGGGTAATGGGGGTGGGACAGGCCCCCTTGATGTGTAAGAGCCTCACAGGTGCTCCTGTCTCTCTCTGCTTCCTGACTATGGAAATGATGTGACCAGCACATGATGTTCCCACTACTAGCCCCTTCCTGTCCTGATGGACCATAGCCCTTCTAAAACTGTGCGCCAGGGTAAGCCTTCCTCCCTTGTCAGGTACCTGGTCTCAGCAGTGAATGAGAAAATTAACCGACTTATGGACAGAAGCCACCTGTAGAAGCTTCTCTTGGTTAGCCTTATGGTGCTATTCCGTTTCTAAGCACAAATGAAAATCATAGAGTGAACAAAAACTTGGATTTTCACAGCAGCCACCTTCTCTAAGCAATAGTAACTTTTTATGTTTAAGGAGAAAATAGTAGCGGATGCCGACTAGGAGTCGGGAAGACAGTACCTTTGAACTTGTCCAGAGTGTGTGAATTTTTCTGACTTTTGTGGTCAGCATACCAGCCAGTCACAAACCTTGGAGCCACAGCGAGGATTCTTGAGTTCCCACTGTCATCTGGGCAGAAGAATTTGTTCAGTCCCGAGAAACAGGTCTGGGTAAATTGACTCTGAGTGCCTTGGATAAATGCTCTGACATGAAGAACGGCTATAAAGAAATCCTTTGTGTAGGGAATAGCTGGGGAGAGCACTGTCAATGGAGACAGTTTATTGGAACAATGTGCCGGGACACTTACCTGTTTGGAAGCCATGTTTTTCTAAGACCATCCTCCTAAGTTCCTTTGTGGCTGTAACTGAACTTGGACTGACCCCAGAATTTCCAGTCTTTGCAGCCTAGGAAGCAGAAGGATAGTGTTCCCCGAGCTGGGAGCCCAGCCCGTTAGAAAAGGCCACGTGTTTTTTCCAGTGTTGGCCGCCTTCATCTTCAGTTGTGAGCCACGGGATGTTTGACCTGAATCCCCACACCGCTTACGTAAACAGTTCCGTGCACGGCTCAGGAAGTGTGTGACATAACTTTGTGACTGATGCTAAGATTCCAGTCGCAAGAGCACAGGATCCTGGAGAAGACC
>NC_052051.1:121001417-121081417 GCF_903992535.2 Arvicola amphibius | reverse complement strand
CTCTCCTAACATTAGGGAGCTCCTTAATGTTAGCTGTCTTTCAGCATCCAGGGGGAGACGTCGGCAGCCCAGCTGAGTGAAATCGTTTCTCTATGAGAAGAGGAAAAGTGAATTCACGCTAGTTGTGTTTCCTTTTAGAGTCTGACATTTTCTCCCGCAGGCTACGTAAATTCTCAGTCACAAGAGATATTCCGAGTAACCAAATGTCATATTTAGAAATGTTATTTAAAGGTTTTCTTTTTAAGCTGGGATGTCTGAAGTTTCAAGATGTATAAGTTGAACTTCACAGCACATGCTAAACACATTCTTGTTCTAATTCCAGAGATTCGTATCAAGTATTAGATAATCCAGAGTATTTCCTTTAGTTGTTCAAAGGGAAACAGCAGAAAGACCAAAACAGATTGTATTTATTCCTGCTGGCTTCAATGTGTCGGTCTATGAGTAAATTATACTCAACTATTTAGAATATATGTAAGTGTGTATATTTCTTGAAAGTGTAGATGACCACCCCATGTTTCACGTGTATTACTAATTAAGACCAGCCTTGTATTTTCATTACATAGTTGTTTGAGGGTGAGAAAAGCATCTTCCCACTAAGAAACTAATTTACTAGGTAAGCCATATCTATTAGAACCAATCATTTAGATTTAGATAAGTTTAGCATTTCCATATGTTCTTTCCAGCACAATACTTAATCATACATTTGCAAGCTGTTTCTGCCTGTACTGGAGAAGCAACCCTGGCACTGGGTACCGTTGCCAGGTAGGTGCTGACTTGCAATGGATTCTCATCACTGTGTGGCACCATGGACAAAGTCCCCAGCACACCAGCTGGGAGCTGGGTGGATGGGAGAAACAGAAAAGCTCTAGTTAAAGCCGAAGCCAGCAAGAGTGGAACAAAGTGTCAAAGGTTGTCGTGCATGTTGGGGGATCAGTCCCAGAAAAGGGTAATACACAAGGAAAAGAAGAAGGCATTAGGTGTAGTTTATCAGGGGAAACTTTCATTTTCCAGTTACTCGATTTGTTTGCTTTCCTGCGGGAGGAATTCATGGGTATGGTATTGAGTCGTTTCCTTCCACCTAAAGCACCAGTCTACAGGTGGGCTTGGGAGCCAAGCCTCTGGCCATTCCACATCTACACAGTAACAGGGGTTGTTTTCTACTCTCAAGTGTTCTCAAATATCCCTCTCTGAAGGTGTCTGCTCTCTTAGGCACCGAGGGCATCAACAGTTTGGAGGGGGAGAAGAGCCTCAGGTCCTGCTGTGGTTGGGATATTTTGTCCCTAAGGGTAAGGTGTTAAAGATTTGGTCTTCAGTGTGTCAGGGTCACTATGGGATGGACCTTTGAGATGGAGGAGCTGATGGGGGTGGGGCTCGATGAGCATGGTCTTTGATGATATGAAGGTAGTTCTCACAGGACCTTGGGTTAGTTTCCAGGAAAAGGTCATTACGCAGAGTGAGGCTGACTGTTCTGGAGCCGCCAGAGATTTCTCTCTGGCACTGTTCTCACCCACGTCTCACACATTTCTGCTGTTACGGTGTCATGGCGATGACATCGGCACTGACTTGGTTGCATGCTTTGAACCTGCAGAACCAGAAGTTAAATAAGCCTTTTAAAAAAAAATGAGTTCGAGGCCAGCCTGGTCTAAAAGAGCTAGTTCCAGGACAGGCTCTAAAAAAAAGCTGCAGAGAAACCCTGTCTCGAAAAACCAAAAAAAAAAAAAAAAAAAAAAAAATGATTACCTAGCTTCAGCTATTTTGTTTCAGTAACAGAAAACCAACTAATAAAAGCATTGTGATTCAGAGTTCATATTTTGTCTAATGCGTCCCATCCCACCCCAATTCAAAGCTTCGGTGTCCGCGGTTCTCAAACTCACTGTGTCTGTGCTTCTCTGGGATTTAGGGAAGGTGGTCACCTTGATAGGATGATATTCTTTTGTTGTTGTTGTTTCTTTATTTTGTTTTTTGAGACAGGGTCTTTGTAGTTTTGGAGTCTGTCCTGGAACTTTCTCTTTAGACCAGGTTGGCCTCAAACTCAGAGATCCACCTGCTTCTGCCTCCTGAGTGCTGGGATTAAAGGCATTCGCCACCACCACCTGCGAGTGTGCCACCACCGCCCGGCGAGGATGATACTCTTTTTTTTGTTTTTTTTTTGTTTTTTTTTTTTTGTTTTTCGAGACAGGGTTTCTCTGTGGCTTTGGAGCCTGTCCTGGAACTAGCTCTTGTAGACCAGGCTGGTCTCGAACTCACAGAGATCTGCCTGCCTCTGCCTCCCGAGTGCTGGGATTAAAGGCGTGCGCCACCACCGCCCGGCCGAGGATGATACTCTTAATGCATGTCAAGAATTAAAAGAGAGACCAGGAACCTCGGTGTCTTTTTCTCACTAAATTTCAATTTCCCCTTGTCCCTCGATGTTGGGACACACAATCTCTATAATATGAACTCTTTGTGCTTCTGTGAGATCAGGTTATTTTTCTTGGTATCTCCTCTGCAGTTCTTTGTCAGAATTGAATACGTTAGACCAAGAATCATTGTGACTACTTTATCTTTCCAAAACTTCTTGAAATAAGTCCTTAACTGTCTTTCCTCCCATTCTCTTGCTCTTACCTATTCCTGCCACCCCACCACTCTTGGAAAGGGGAAGTGGTTACTATGTGGTCAACCTGCCATGTTCAGTCATAGACCAGCATTTTCACACTCAGGAGAAAGACTACAAGTACTTGAGTTTTCCTACAGTATTTTCTATAATGGAAATTCTGTTATTGCTATGCCAGAAAAGCTATTTCTAAATAATTTTTGAACAATACATAGATCAACAAAGTAGAGCACACCCCCAAAAAGAGGCAGAGTGGCGTTCCGGAGGGTAGAACAAGGGTGTCCTGTTACCCAACCCCCATTCTCTGAGTCAAATTAACTCAAGACCCCTCAAGACCCAATGTCTTATTCTGTAAGTTAGAATCAGTCTGTCTTCTTCCTTTTTCCCTCTCCCTCCTTCCTTTTCCCTCCCTCCTTCTCCCTCCCTTCTTTCCTCCCTCCTTCGCTCTCTCTCTCTCTCTCTCTCTCTCTCTCTCTCTCTCACACCTTAAAAAGAAGAAATGATTATTATGTAGTCAATTCTGCTACCAAATTTAGTCACAGACCTGTATGTTCTTCTTGGGTTTATATTCTGTGATTATTGCTGCACATAACTGAAGGACGAGAGCTTGTGTAAAATCCGCATAGGTATCGCTCCAGAGTCTTGAGTCTGGACCTGGACATTTTCAGTCCTGTAGAAGAGGCGTTTTTACCACATTTGTGGAACAGAACATGGTGTGCACTCGGTTGTCAGCCCTCTGGCCATGAGGCTTTCGTCCTGGGCTTGCGTTCTGGCCAATTCTCAGGTTTTATATACTTTTCTCCAGTAATTAGTGTGAAGTCAGTGACTTAAAGTGTCCAGATCTCTGTCAGACAGAGTTTGGAAGACTAGCAATCCTTGGCACTCGACCCTGGAGGAAAGGGAATTGTGATGTCTGTGTGCTCTCCGTCAAACCATTTTCACTGCAGCTAGTCCCGCTGATCTAACAAGTAAAACCAGAGGGTGTGTGTTGTTTGGTGTGACTAAACTGTATAAATGGGAGAGTAGAAATGATGGGCATTGTGATATGTACATCCCATTGACTTTAGAGGTCTGGACTAGTTCAGCCCTCACGCATAGCCTTATATACAAATTACACACCTGCCATAGGATGCTCTGTCTAATACAGTGTGAGAGTCCTGTTAGTTGAAAGTTTAGAAACATTCTTCAAAGAAGTTTTCAAAACAAACAAGGAGGTCAGCCTGTAGAAGTCTAGGGGTGATCTTCATGGACTGGGTATAGTATCGAGGCCGCCCTGTTCTCTTTCTGTATGTGTTAGTCCCATTAAATTCCCAATGCCAAGCCACTCAGTGTCCTTAGGAGCAGGGGGATTGTGACTGTCTTGTGAGGCACAAAACATCAGTCATTAGAAAGATGGAGCAGACTACTTACTGGAAGGAACGTAGGAGCTTTCTGCCACCTGCTTTGTGGCCAAGTGAAGATTCAACTTAGGGACTGAGAGACATGGGAACTTGAAAAGTAGGCAGGGAGGGTCCTTGGAGGGATAATATGTAAGTGACCAGGTGAGATTTATCTGGAGTCTTAACCTGTGCTCCACATAGAGAACCAGTCATCCACAACCACATTGGAGCTCAGAAACCAGGCATGATCAGAGCTGGCAGGACCCAGCTGGACATTGTCTTCCCAGATGCTTGGATTCCGCCAGAGAGAACTTGCCTGTTGGCCATGGGAAATGTGAGCATGACAAATGAATCCACTGACCATGTTGACTAAGCACCTCAGGCTTAGCGACCATCTCCATCAGCCATTTTCCTGAGGTGTTTGCCACAGGTGTGTTACGTTTTACTGTATCAGACCATAAGTCCCATCAGGGCTTTATTACTATAAAGGAGCCTTTATAGTCAAGACTGAGTCCACATCCTGGGCCCGGAGCTCATGGTTCCATGAATCCAGCAGCTGGTGCAGGCAGGTCTGGAAGTCGGGGATCTTGAACTGAGAACACCTACGAAGAGGAGAACGTCCATTGCACTCCCCAGACAAGAGGGGCTACAGCACAGGACTCTGAGGTTTCCCCTTTGCTATCTGGGCGTCCCACAAGTCCTGCTACCCAGCCGGCTTCTGAAATGCCTCGTAGTCTTCACAGCAGTCCTGTAACAGACTTATTCCTGGGGCTACAAAACACATTTTTATAAAAATCTTTTGTTCTTTTTTTTTTTTACATTAGTTTTAAACTGGCCCATTAGCTCAGCCTTTTTATTTACTAATTCTTATAACTTACATTAGCTCATAATTCTTGTCTGAGTTAGCCACGTGGCTCGGTACCTTCTTCGGCAAGGCAGTTAGTTACATCTTGCTTCCTCTGCTGCTGGGTCACGATTGCAGACTGAGCTTTCCCAGAATTCTCGTGTTCTCGTCACCCTGCCTCTACTTCCTGCCTGGTTGTCCCGCCTATAATTCCTGTCTCTTGTTCTTAACATGGAAACAAATAATGCTGGTGTTGTTGCCTAAGCTAATAGTCTCTGAGTGGAGTGTCTTGGTTAAAAAAAAATTAAAGACCCAGATGTAGGAGCATGCCTGTAATCCCAGCCTTTGGGAGGTAGAAGGGGGAATCATGAGCTGGAGGCCAGCCTGGGCTCCATAGCAAGACTGTTTGCAGCGATAAAGAAACTCTCGCCTTGCTCTGATTTATAAATATCAATATGTTGCATCGGTGTTGCTTCTCCTCTAAGACAAAACCAAACTAGATGCTAAAGGGCAAGATGAGAAAGGAACAGGTCGATACGTAGTCATTTACACTTCCACAAATGAGTACGGTTACCTCATCTCTGAAACACTTGGTTTAAATTGCTTGGATGTTAACTGAGTAAATTGGAAACATTCCTCTCCCTCATGCTATTTCCTCAGAGAGTGTTTTAAGTTCTAAACAAACATTTCACAAAAGTGTAGAAATAGACCGTTGTTACATGGCAGCCATTGGTCTTCGTCCTCCATGCCCCATTACCGCCAGGCTTGGTTGCCTGCTCCCTGCTTGCAGCTCCACACTGGGAACACAGCATCCAGGCTGGCTCTTTGTCTCGACTTAGAACTCAGCGTTAATAGCAGTGGCTTTGAAAATTTAAAACAAACAATGGCAAAATCATGAGGCAGCTTCATGAGCAATATTTTTTGTTTTTGGTTTGGCTTGGTTTTGTTCTTTTTTTGATGGGGGTGGCAGTTCAAGACAGGGACTTGTGTAACTATAGCTGTCCTAGAATTTATTATATAGACCAGGTTGGCCTAAGAGATCTGCCTGCCTCTGCCTCCAAAATACTGGGATTTTAAAGGCGTGTGCCATCATGCCTGGCCCCAAGACTTGCTTTAAGGTTCTGCAGGTTTTATTTATTTAGCAGCTATCCTAGAATTTTTTGAAGTATGAAGATGGCTTCTCATGATACATGTTTAATTGCTGAATAGGAAATAGGGACAAAGACTGGAGTGAAATATGCAAAAATGCTAATAATCTTGTACGTGGCTTTTCGCTACTTAATGGTTTTTCAATGATGGAAGCAAAAGAATTAAATTTTCCACAAACATTGCTGCCATCAAAAAAGAAAAAAGAAAGAAAAAGAGAAAAAGGAAAAAAGTTTGAAAACCCTGCAGTGTAATTTGGGACTGTCTGTGTCTTTAGACGGCAAGAGGCATTGAAACATAAGCTGGCATTTTACTATATATTTTGTTCTTAATTACCCGGTGCCTGTGACCCAACTTCCTAAACCATGCAGCGCCTGTTTTCTGAGTTTGTGAGGCCGAGTGTGCTATCCTGATGGCTGCTGTCACATAGGACTGAATTCTTTTATCAGTTCTCAGTTTTGTCTGTCAGTGTGTATGTGAAGGTTATGTGTGTGCTAGCTTCAGCAAGCATGTGGAAGTCAGAGCCAACTTTATCTGTCAGTGTGTATCTGAAGGTTATGTGTGTGCTAGCGTGCTTCAGCGTGTGCGTGGAGGTCAGAGCCAACTTTGTCAGTGTGTCAGCTGTGATTTTGAGCGAAGGGATGGCCCCTCTGAGTGGTCTGATTTCAAAAGGCAAGTGGCAAAAGTCATCTTACCATGTCGTCTCTCTGGAGGAGCACTTCAGACCCAGCGTCAGTGAAGACAAGCTTCTGCAGGCTCTTTCCCATCATGCAAAGGGTGAGCAGGGAGGGAAACACCAGTGTGCTGTGCTGTTAGCGAACACCACCTTCACCAGCTAATTTACCCTTCCTCCTTTAGTACCTATAAGTACTATTGAATATTTTAAGTTCTCAAGAGCTAAATTCCATTCAAGTATATAGTGCTCATTCACTTTTTAGATGTTCCTATTACTTCAGCTGAAGAAACTTAAGTCTCTTGTATGGCCAAGTCAGATTTAATTCTCAAGTAAAATGATATCCCTCCATGTGTCTGGTTATTGGAATCTAAGTAACAGGGAGGCAGGTAATTCATTTAGAGATGGATACTTCTTTGATTTATTGCCTCGTGTGCTGTAATTATACCTTTTAAATAACCCACACTATGGGTGGGAGGATGAAGAGAGCATGGGTTGTTCTCTGGGTTGGTTTCCTTTTTCAGTAGAGTCCATTTTTGCTTCAAATGTTATATGGCACCTTTTACTGTGGGAGGAGACTCATCTGCTCCTGAACATTCCAGAAGTGTGGAGCAGAGCCTAGGAGCAGGACAAGACTTAAGGTGGGTTTTTTTAGGAAGCTCCCAGAAGACAGGTCACCCCCTGAGCCTCTCGCATCCAAGCCAAGTACAGAGTAACTGCACCAACCTTGGTTCTGCCTCTGCTCACAGGGCATTTCTGTCTTCTTCATGTATCTTCAGTCAGTCAACTTTGTTCATCGTTTGCTGTAGACCTGCAGCTACATTTAGTGCCTGGTGTTTTCTTGGAGTCTGCCTATCCCGGAATCCACGCACATGTACCTTGTTATGAACAAGGCTGGGTGCGGCCTCGTGTTTCCTTGAGGAAATGGGCAGGAAGAAGGAGTCCCGTTTTAACTCTGCTTGTTTTCTATATTTAATACCTGCACTCGATATGGCTTTCTGGTGTTCTCTTCTACTGGAAGCTGAAAACTTGGAGGATCTTGGCTGTGTCAGAGGCCTATCTAGGGGACCCTGTCTTGGTGCCTTAACATGTCCTTCAACTCTGATCTGATGCAGACTTGCTCCATCCAGGCGCATTTTGTAAAGGAAGGCACGGTAAGCTGAATCTTCCGCAAGGACAGCCGCCTTCTTGGCTGGATGGTAGCATTTGATTTCATTCAAATGTATTCTTAGGGGATTTCAGACTTAGCGATGCAAGTCAGTGTGGAGGATTCATTCCAAAGCTGAATGTTCAAAGCGACTGTGGTCAAAGTAGAGTTTTATTTAGAGGTCGTTTTTTGTTTGTTGTCATTTTTGTTTGTTTGCATTGGGACAGTGTATTGTATAGTACAATTTGAGTATCTTGTGTCCTTAAAGGAACAATTGGACCATTTAGGTATCTCTTAAGTGTGCGTGTACATGTGCATGCCTGTGTGTGCACGTGTGTGTATACATGTCTCTCATTTGTCTGGAGCCTGCTGATTAGGCTGGGCTATCTGGCCACAGAGTCCCATGGATCTCCTTGTCTCTGCCTCCCAAATGAAGACCACGATGCCTGGTATGGCAAGCACTTTATTCTAGTCCCCATATGTTATTTTTCCTGAACTGTCACAAAATTTCTGAAAGTGGGGAAGTACCACTACATTCAGTGAGTCAAATATTTAGCTCCAGATTCTTTCTGGTGCCAATTAGAGTGACGTTTAGTTGTAACTGTATTGATGACAAATGGTTCAGAATATCACCCCCACACTCACAGTGCCAGAGAGCGGTCTGTGTCTCCCCACCTCTCTCCCCAATTTGTAGCAGGTTTCTAAACGAGGCCTCATGCCTAATAGGCAAACATACCAACATCACCAAGCGCCATCCCTAGCCTGAGAACTTATTATCTTGCATGTACATTTAGGTTTTCTCTCCCCATCCTGTGAATTCTTTCCTGTTTCACAGCCACAGGTGTTTAGATGAGGAGAATTGGTTCTGATGGTCAGAGCCATGCTAGGCCATCTCTGAGAGTAACAGAATTTTACGATGGTTAAAATTGGATTTGCAATCTAGGGATTTGGAGCAGCCAAATATAACATAGATGATTGGGGATGGATTTGGCACTAATTTTCAAATAAATATTAATTCAAAAATACATGTACCTTTCTGTCCAAAAGTAGCAGACCCTTGCTTCTGACATTTGTCTGGATTTGGGGGCAGTGAAGGAGACAGGAGACTGAAAAAGGAAAGGAAGGTGTGCACAAAGGCTAGCTGGCATCTTCTCAACTTAGATGTCACAAAGAAATGTCCATTTCATTCCTCGCATCAATTCCTGGGTTATCTCTTGGGATAATATAGAACTTAAAACAGGATTTCAGAGATGGAGAGAGATGGCCATTGCTTTCACACTTGTGACAGAAGCAGGTAGCATGATGGTCTCATTCTTCCCTTAGCAATGCGCAGTGCATCCCAGCCTAAGAGAGACACTTGGGGGCATTTCGGGTGTGTGGCTAGTTATTTAAAATGTTTATAGGAAGACGTGAACGTGTCGCAGTAGTTTCCCCCAATGTGGATGTCTTCAGCATTCGTTCCTCATACAGTGCTACATGTATGTACCAACCAGTACAACTTACCAGGTCCCCAAATAATGTGTTTCAAAGAAGCCTGTCTGCTCCGCTCTGCTGCTCTCCATAAAGCAGAGGGATCAGGACCACTCATTTCCCCCCTCCAAGCCAAACCCTACCCAGCAATATTACAGATGCTTTTCATAAAATCAGTGTTTAGGCCAATCAGTAACAGTACAGAAGCTTTCTAGTCCCTCTCTTGTACGGACTGTTAAAAGCAGTAAAGCCGCTATGAATCCAATCACCAATTAGAGTGAGGGTTATTTCCCATACAGCCCATACAGCACGCTGTTTGACAGCTTTTTACAAACTGATCCTGACTTTTTTTTTTTAATTCTTCGAGACAGGGTTTCTCTTTTTGTAGTTCTGGCTGTCCGGGAGCTCACTATGTATATCAGGCTGGCCTCGAACTCAAGAGATCCATCTACCTGTTCCTGCTGCTGGGATTAAAGGAGTGTGCCATCACTGCCTCCCAGCTGGATTCAGACTTTCACAAACGAAATGAAATTGACCGAATTATCAGTCTGAAGATCCATAGTCTCCCATGAGAACCACTGCTCCTTTGAGGAACATTATCTCACGGCGTTACTGCAGAGTTCAGATTGTCTCCTGTACTGGCAAAATTAACGTTAGAGGGGCAGATCCTGCCAGGTCTCACATCCCAGCAGGCCTCCAGTGCCTGCCGGCCTCAGGTCCTGGCAGGTCTCTGGTTTCAAGGGAGTTAGATCTGTACTGGTGATGGAGGAAGAGACTTAGAAATGAATGTAGGGTTTCCCACACCTCTGGCACTTGTGCCAAGGTTACCACCACTGAGAATATCAGGGAACACCTCAGCCCTGGAATCAAGAGGAAGTCCCAAGACCAACAGGGAAGGACGTTTTCCACAAATTAGTGGAAGTGGAGAGACACTGTGGTAGTGACACATGCTCTGCCCACAACCACCATGGAGAGTCCCCTGTGCTAATAACAAAGCTTTGAAAAGGTATACAAAACTCTGCCTTTTGTACAACTTGCCGAGAAACTGTTTCAAGGTGTATAGGTATAAGAAGTACAGTTGCGGAACACACACACACAACCCTGGGCATCTCCAGGTTCTTCGGGTTTGTCCGGTCTGTGCTAGCTCCAACTCTCCCCTTTTCTCTTTAGGCTCCTCCTCTCCCTTCTCTGCAGGGGTGTTCTTATGCTCTGGTTCTGGAATAGTGGGCTTGGCAAACAACATTGTAGATCTGCTCTGTGGCTCTTCCTGACCTTATTTTTATGACTTTTCACGTTTCTTTCAGCCCTTCTTTTGGGCAGTGATGGCCTTGGTGGTGTGTTTAGCCACAGGGATGTGGCTGCATGAGGCTTTGATCTGTTCAGCATGGTTCGCGGTTCTCACACTCTTTCTATACTACTTGCTAACTCTAGCATAAGCTTGTCTGATTAATTTTAGCAATAAGTTTATAGAGTACCTACTGTGTGCTGGATGCCATAGGCTTCACATTCCTCATTTTGTTTAATCTCCTTTTCAAGCTTCGGTAGTGGACATGGAAGTGGACTTACTGCTTTGCAGCCGAAACTCCCTGCCTAGTGATTCTCTTCTTCTGTGGCCACTTCCAAGGATTGGAGAATGCCAAACTAGCTACATGCAGTCTAAGCCCAAAAAATAGAGGCTCACATTGTAAGCTTCAACTACCCCAAGTTCTGGCTCCCCTCCTTGCTGGATACTTTAATAATATCTATTTTATAGCTGTGAAGTTAAGAAGTTTACCCAGGTCACATAGGGGAATGGTAGAGCCTGGCTTTGAGCCTAGACCTTCTGGCTCCAGACCCTCTTCAAGCAAAACATTTATCATAGGACTTGGAGTTTTTTGGGGAGGGGTTGTTTTGTTTTGTTTTTTTTCCCCTGAAGATCTATGTGGATGTTTTCCCTTACAAAAATGTTACTTATATTTAATTTGTAATTCTATAGTCTTTAGCTCACAAATAAGTCCGTCCTTGCTTTAATAGCATTTCAAAGTATCTTCCATTAGAGTTAAAGGGTTTTAAGTATTGATACCTTGAACATGTGTATATTCTCGTGCGTGAATCTGAATTTGAATGCTGATGTAGGGACCCTCTGGATAAGCTGACAGACCCCGCAGCCTCTCCTGTAGGGAGCTTTGTGGAAATGGAATGCTCCATTTGGAGGTACCTGGAAGCTGACTGACTTGGTCCAGTGTATGGCACGTTAGTCTAACCTTGGTTGTTGTATGCTAGTACTTGCCAATCTAGTTCTGGAACATGGATCCTAAAGTCAGTTCTGTAGGCTCCATCATTCTAGCACTGGAGGATACAATGCAGTCATATAAAGTTAACTGGATTGAGTAAAACCTACTAATACAAATCATCAAAAGATTCTGGGTTACCCCATCACTATATAGTATATGGAAATGTCTTTCATTTTTTTAAAAAAATATTTTATTATTTGTAATTTAGTGTGTGTGGGGGGGCTGTGTATATGCTCATGTGATTGCAGGTACCTCGGAGGCCAGAGGCTGGATCCCCTAGAGCTGGAGTTCCAGGCAGTTGTGTGCTGTCTGACATGGGTCATGGGCAGCACTTGCTCTTAACTTCTAAGCCATTTCTCCTATCCTATATCTTTTATTCTTATGTTTTGTTTGTTTGTTTTTGGTTTTCCCCCTCCTTAGAGTTTAGAAAATTTAATGCTGGAAGTGATGCTTTTTATTTTTGCTTGTTAGAATCCCATTAAGGCGAAAGCTAGCAAATCATATAAACGTTCTGTGCTTGAAGTTGTGATATGCCTGTGAGGTAACAGCATTATGTAACTTAGGAATTCACACGCCAGTGCATATAAAACCAAAGGGTCATTTAATCCACATTATATAGGTCCCGTAGAACTTAGTTAAGTTATTAGTGATAATAAAAAGTAGATATAGATGAAATAGGCTGGAAATCATCAAAACTATGGTATTCTATACTGTCTCAACATCCAGTACATATTTTATCCCATGCACATTGGCAACTTGGTAGCTGTAACTTTCATAGAGATATTACTTGTAACTTTCATAGCAGCTAAGGAATTCTGTCAACATTCTTTTCTAGAGGAAATTCCAGTTCACAGATGATATCTAGGGGGTTAGAGAGTAATAAAAAGCTCATTAGCACCTTTGACCATAGGAACAAAGCACCCATGGAGGGGGGCCATGGCTGATGGGGGAAATAGCCAGAACCCATGTCATGTTGTCCTAAGAGTATTCTGACACGTTTCCACCTTTGAGTGAGCTTGTTGGGAATATCTGCTTTATAAAAAGACACAGGCTACTACTTTCTCAAGGCTTTGCATCCTATGCCCATTTTGGGAGATGACAGCGTGTTTTCTGAGACATCATGAGATGTCCAATACAGAAGCTGAACTAATTAATTCAGTTAGTTGGAAGTGTGATTGATTGTTGGGGTCTCTGCAACAGGGAAGTTGATGGGGGATGAGAAGCATTAAAGTAAGGAGAATGTCTGTCTTCTCTTCTCACAGGTGATTGACAGTCAAGCCTCTTGGTGTTTTGCTCTCACAGAGAACCGTTTCAAGAATGTGGGTTTTAAAAAATAGTTTGCATTAGCACGAGGAATTCAAAACAATCGACTGCTCTATGTGAATCCTGTAGGAAATTCCAATAGGTGGGGAGGTGTTTGTTGGTTTCATCTCCTTCAAATTAGAAGCCTTCACTAGTTTCATCCATGGTGTGGGCATCTGATGGAATATATTCTGCAGTCTTACATATTTCAGCTCAGTGTCTAGAAGAAAAACAGCGATCTGTGGCCATGAAGTCATGCAACACGCTTGTAGAGTAGAGGTCAAACTAGATACTAGGTTTCTGTCTCGAACTATGTTAGGGTTCTGTGCTAGGATTCTAACTAGTGCGTCAAGTATTCATCTCATATCTTCAAAGAGGAAAAGTCACCCTTTTCTCTAATTGGCCTACATTACTGCACTCCTTCTGCTCTTGGGGGATAAAATTTTTCACTCTTTTAAGATCAGAATTATAACATTGCTGAATTGAAAAACCCAAGTGAAATACTTTCTCCCCTAAAAAGGGGAAAAAGTCAAGATGTAGCTTTCAGCTCACTGTACTGAATGTTAAGATTGGTGGTGTGTAGAACTTGATTGGAGGCTCTTAGTAATTTTGATGATGTCACATGAACTTATTTCTGAAGATTGCCACAGTATTCCTTGTTAATGCGTGAGATGAGACATGAGTTCTCCCAGTGTGTCACCTAAATCCACACCACCTGAGAGTTGTATCTCAAGGGCATTGATATATTTGTTAGCTCTCTAAAGAGTCTGTACGTTGAATTTCTAATAGAGATATTTTAAAATGAGTTTCAAAATTTAAAGTCCAACAAGAATTTAATAAAGGTTAGACAGTGTATTGAATGAGGTCATCAGTGTTGACAGCAAGCCCCTTTACCTGCAAAGCCATCTTAGGGTTTGACAACAGAATAAGCTGGGCCCATAGATCCTCAGCAGGTGGTTAGCCAAACGAATGGACTTTAGGTCCCCTCTCTTCTGGAGAGGCTACAAGAATATATTATTTTGCCTGATGGTGGTGGCGCATGCCTTTAATCCAAGCACTCGGGAGGCAGAGACAGGCAGATCTCTGTGAGTTTGAGGCCTGCCTGGTCTACAGAGTGAGTTCCAGGACAGGCTCCAAAGCTACAGAGAAACCCTGTCTATTCCCCATCCCCCAAAATACATTGGTGGTTCTCAGTAATTTTCTATACTCTTCTAGACAATTTTATTTCTATTCTTCATCTAAAAGCCTTAGCTATTCATGTTAATTTCCCCCCTTAGTATAAAACTTTTAGTCACAGTTGAGACAGACACAGGATAATGACCAGTGACCTTCACTTCACTGATCCTAGCATTCTGCTACATTGGTCTTATTTCTATTCTTACTTTTCTTCTCGGTGTTTTAAAGGACCCTTGCTATTCATTTGGGAGATATATTTCAATTGGTAACCTGGGTATTTTCAGAAGAAGTGTGTGTGTGTGTGTGTGTGTGTGTGTGTATGTGTGTGGTGTGTATACATATGCATTGACAGGAATATAGATCAGTAAGTACATGGCATCCTGTATCCTGATTCCCAGTGTTGCTCTGAATCACCAAGGTAAGGCAGTATCTACCAGATTTCCCTATTGTAAGTAGGAATACCTAATTAACTTACAGCCACCCTTGTTCAGGAATTTTAGTCTCAGCCAGTGATTCTTTTTAAAATTTTTTAAATTTTGTTTTATTTTATGTATATGGGTATTTTGCCTGCATGTATATGAGTATACCATGTGTCTGCCTAGTGGTGTTTCTGAGCTGCCATGTGGGTACTGGAAATAGAACCCTGGTTCTCTGGAAGAACAGTGAGTGCTTTTAATCACTGAACTGTCTTCCCAGTCCCCTCTGTCCATGATTCTTGATAGAATCAATTGCTATGGTGTTTATTAAATTGCCCGTTTCCTTTTTTATCATTAAAATGATATTGGCATTCATCAGTACAAGACTTCTGCTGCCTTCTGCTTCAAAATCTTTTTGGTATCAATAAAAATTGGCAGTTTAAAAATATTTACAGTGTTATAATCATCACTGTCATTCATTTTGAGTTTCAAGTTGTCTTTATTTGGCTAAGGGAGGGGTGTACTCTAGATTTTTAAAAAATCAGTTATTTTTGTTTTAATTGTGTGTGTGTGTATGTGCGTGTGTGCGTGTGTGTGTGTCTGCATATGGTGTAGAATGTCCTTCTGTTTATCTGTTGCTTTCATTGATTGATCAATAAAGAAACTGCTTGGCCTGATAGGGCAGAACTTAGGTAGGCAGAGAAGACAGAACTGAATTCTGGGAGGAAGAAAGCAGAGTCACCTTCTGTATTTGTGTTGCTTTCATTGGTTAATAAAGAAACTGCTTTGGGCCTGGTGATAGGGCAGAACTTAGGTAGGTGGAAAGACAGAACTGAATGCTGGGAGGAAGAAAGGAGAGGGGTGAGCCACCATGGAGCCGCCAAATCAGACACGCTGAATCTTTCCCGGTAAGCCACGACCTCATGGTAATACACAGATTAATAGAAATGGGTTAAATTAAGATATAAGAATTAGCCAATAAGAAACTAGAGCGAATGGGCCAAGCAGTGTTTTAATGAATACAGTTTCTGTGTGGTTATTTCGGGTGTAAGCTAGCCGGGTGGCTGGGACAAACAAAGGGGCTCTCTTTGTAACATGCATGCATGTGCCGGTGTAGGCCAAAGGTGTCAGATCCCTCCAAAGCTGGAGTTACAGGTATGAGAGCCACCTGATTTGAGTGCTGGGAACCAAACTCAGGCCATCTGCAAGGACAATATGTGCTCTTAACCACTGAACCATCTCTCCAGCTCTTAAATTTCTTCTAGGCCTGCCCTTGGCCTACTGTCTGCCAGAGGAAAAATAAGAAAAACATGGGGAAAAAAAAGGGAGTGAGCTGGCTTTTGTTTAAGGATGCAAACCTATATAAAGAAGAGAAGCTGTTCGGTAAACTTATTTATTTAAAGTGTACAGGTTAGTTACATCAGTGGGTAAGCCCCACAGCTGTAGGACGGAGCTGAAGTCAGATCTGCAAACTGTGGCATTAGCCTGTATCACCACCAGGGAGGGACTACTTCTGGATCAGAGCGCTTGGAGAGTGGCTATGTGAATTACCCCAGGTGTGGCGTGCTACACAGAGTTTATGGTATTGTTTGGCCAAGTCTTGGTTTTTGCTTTCTTTGGGGTTCTGTAAGTGCCTGTTCTTTGTGAGGTGCCCTGGGAATTGTGGAATTTATCTGTAGAAGTGATTGAGATACTACGAGTGGTGAGTGCTCTCAAGGAAAGGAGATAGTTGGAGGCCATTAAAGAAGGCTGCAGTTGTGCTCAGAGGAATTTGATGGGGTAATTTTTATTAACTCGGTGTTTGGTAAGGCTCAGATGGAAAAACAAAATCACTTAATTAGGCCCTTCTAGAAATAAGTTGTTATATCACTTTGAATAAAAAAGGAAGTGGAAAACTGAGACTGAATAGTACTCTTACTGATATTTTTCTAACACATATGGTTATTAACACGTTTGCATTGCTTATCTTTAGCAAATAACGAAACATACATTCTTTGCAAAAAAAATATACACTAAAAGAATGTACATCTAGCCATACCATTTTCGGATGTAAAGCCAGTCATTAAGACAATTAAAATAACCAAGATGGAGTGACTTAGCTGGTTATTAGCAGATAGCCGTCTGAGGACAAGTCCTTTTTGAAAATTATTTGATTGGTGTGTGTGTGTGTGTGTGTGTGTGTGTGTGTGTGTGTGTGCACATGCGTGCACTCTGTGAAGGCCAGAAAGCAGTCCTAGCAATTTTTTTCAGTTGCTTCTCCACCGTTTTTGTAACAAGACTTCTTTTAAATTAGACTTCTCTTTCCAATACCACAAAAGTAAAACGTTGCAAAGTTAGGATTAAGAAAAATAAAATCTATAATCACCCATCCCAGTTGCAAACATTTGTAGCATTTGAGGGAGTATTGTCCATTTCTGTTGTAGGACAGACACTGTTCACCTAGCTTTAATTGAAAGCTGGAGGAAGGGCATATGGGAATTTAAACTGCAACATCTTTTCTCCTCGAGTGGAACTTTAATAGCCACGGACCCTTCATCAAATCCTACTTACAAAGGCTGCACAGTTTGATTTGAAAATGAAAGCTGTCACTTCACAGCCCGGTGCTGCTTTCAGGTGGGTGCCAGGACACTGCTCAGATCGCCACTATCCTCCATCTGGGTGCAGGTTGTACATGGATCTCCTGTCGCAAGTAAGCTAAAATCTGAGAACATCTTCTTTCCCCATGACTTTTACCCTTCTGGTTACATTATGAGGGTCTCAGAGAAACTGGTATGTACCATATGCCCTTCTATTCTGTTCTGTTAGGCAGCTCACTAAGCCCTTTTTTCTAGAAGGTCTCTTACGTGAACAGATTCTGAGCACTTCAGCTATGTTTCTTCACTTCTGTCCTTGAGTCATTGAGTTAACTTGTATTCTTCCGAGCTCTGACATTCCCTGATTCTCACTGGTTCCCGGGATGCCAGCGAATATCCATCTGTGACTGTTCAGAACAAATCAATGAAGCAGGCACACGGGAGGTGCCTGGAGTGGGGTTCCCCAGTTCAATGTTCCATCTTGATTGAGGCTGCACTAGCTGATCCAGCAGGCGACGTCCCCACGGGGTTGTAGCACGAAGTGCCTTTTGCAGTAGAGGTTGATGAAGATGCGTCTGTTTATAGGGAACATTCCGGGAAAATGTCCAGTTTCCATTAGTATTTGGTGAGTGCCGGGAGCTACGTGGTGAGATCCAAAGAAAGAGCACCGAGAATGAGAAACACACACACTTCCACGCTTAAAGGTAATTAGGGAGATTGCACCTGAGGTCTTTAGATTGATGGCATGCAGAATACCTCAGTGGCAGAGCTTTAGAAGGAGGTTTGTTGATATCAGTTTACACATGATAGCCTGTCATACTGGAATCCTTTCGGCTTCGTGATGCTGCCTTGGATCTGGAAGCAGCCACTCCAGTGGTTTACTTGAAGTAAGCCATTGTATTTGAGATTGTCAGGGACTCTACCAAGTGTCATGTGGATATATCAGGAATTGTTTCACCCTTCAGCTTCTCCTTTCATTTCTATGGCGTGCGTCTGAGGCAGGAGCAGGGCCTGCAGCCCTATGTCTCCTGAACCAACTTGAGTATTTTAAACAAAGAACTGTTAAACCCTTTGTTCAGTTTTCAGGCAAAACCTTTTCCTCCAAAACCTGGCTTGGGTTTTCTCGGTGAAGGGGAGTGTGAACTTGGATGATTTTGCTGTACTTATAAAAGATTTGAAGTTAGTAACGACCATTTGGACTTTAGGCAAGTCCTTTTGACCTTTCGTTTGCGGTTTCTCCGGCATCGCTGCCATTTGAAGAGCTATTGTTTGGATTAATGATGCTGCATTTGGAATTTACACAGAAGAAAACATACTGTTGACAGAGTCTGGGCGTCTTAAGAGGCTTCTGAACCGCTAGCAATTTGGTTTTAAAAATTCTATTTTTTTTTTTTTTTTGCCTCCAGTAGATGCTCAAAGATAAGGACAGGTGCTTCAAGGGTCCATCCAGTTCAGAGCTGAGGAAGGAAACAGTTTGCATTCTCTGTATAAACTGAAGGGAGAGCGCCTGTCTTAAGATTTTCTGTGAGCAAGGTCTGGATCACTGTTTGAGCGAGACTGGAAAAGGTGTCAAGTGGAGTGTGTTCTCAGGAACGTTCAGTGGTGGAGTGTGTTCTCAGGAGTGGTACCTAGTGCAGTATTAGGATTCTATGGGGGAACGTTCCAGGAGTTGTTGGTTAGGAGGCATCAAGGATGTGTCTGAATGTTTGAGGGATGTTCCCCTTATCAAAGTGATGTACTGAAAGAAAGTATGTATTTATTGGTGAGGTGGCAATCTTAAACCAGGTGACAGAAACAAACTGTGATCGAACAATGTATCTTTCTTTGTCTTCCACCCAACTCCTACAGCCCAACCAGTTTACCGACTGCAGTCAAGGTTCTGTGCTGTAGACAAGGAGCCTTCACTTCTCCATCTCCCTAAGACCAAAGACTCAATCATGGCTGTAATGTGAATTCTCCCGGTTCATCGATGCATTCTGTCTTTGTAGAAACTGACTGATTCAAAAACTCATAGAGAAGTGCTAAGGTCTGAAAGTTTCCAAAAGAAAGTTAGAAAAGTTGAACATTCTTGGGGGATCCCAGACTTCTATAAAAGTCATCAAAGCATTGAGGTTTTAGGAGTAAGGTAGACAAACAGATGCATGAAGCACAGTAGAAAGTTCAGCTGTAGAGCCTGTACAGGGCCTTCTGATGAAGGCACTGCCACATGGGAGCAGCCAACCACATTTTGTATAAATGGTGCTGTAACAACTTAAAGTACCTCATGCTTAACTCATGTGTATATAAGAACAAACTCACAACAAGTATCAGTTTCCAGAAAACAGCACAAACTTACTACTTTGGCTTGAATATCTTAATTTGAATTTACCAAATATAGTAAAAGGAAAAAAAATGGATAAAGTGAATAACATTTCATTAAAAGAAAAACTTTTGCTTTTCTTTCAAAAGACATAAGAAAAGGCAAATATCTGTGAGAAAAATCTTCATAAAATATGTCCAGAAAACAAATTCTATTTTGATTGTGTAATAATAATGAACCCACTCTTACAGCTCAGCGCAATACAAAGACAAAACAAACAGTTAAAATAACGTGCAGCCAAACGTGGTGCCACACTCATAATCCCAGCATTCTGGAGGCTGACCGGGGAGGTTCTTGAGTTTGAGGCAATCCTGGGCTACACAACAAGAAAATCATGTCTCAGCACCCCATTCCCTCAAGGACATGCAGAAGAACCTAATACTTTATGGTTGAAGATGAATTGTCAAACAGGCGACAAAAGGACAGAAGTTGCTGAGACATCAATAGAACATCAATAGAACCCCAGTGAGATGCCACCACACACACACTAGAATGGTCAAGATGAAAAAGAACGCAGCGAGGATTGATGAGAGTGTGGAATATCTTAAATGCTAAGACATCCCCAGTATGACCGTTTTATCTCGATTTATTTCCATTTTATATGTATGCATGTTTGGCCTGCACGTCTGCCTACGCTCCACATTGGTGCATGTCCCATGGTGGTCAGAAGAGGATGTGCGATCCTCTGGAAGTGTAGTTACAGACTGGTTGTGGGACACCACTCTGGTGCTGGGAATTGGACCTGGGTCCTCTGGAAGATCATCCAGTGTGCTCTTAACTGCTGAGTGATCTTTTCTGACCTGGTGTAAGCAGTTTAGAAAAGTCTGGTAGTTTCATAACAAGTTAAACATACAGGTGTGTTTCCACCCTAGTCGTTTCAAGCATGGGTCCAGATGTATCCATTTGTAACAACCTCAAACTGGAAATACCTGAGATGTGGGTCAGCCACTGAGTGGTAATCAAGCTCTGCTGTAGGTATACAATAAAGTGCTATGTAGTAAAGAAAGGGAATTATTATTTATCTGTGCAAAAACATGGATGACTCTCCAGATAAGTAGGTTGAGTAAAATGGGATGAAGCTTCATAAAATACAAACTGATTAATAATGACAGAGACTAGGCCAATAATTTTCAGGAGTTAGGAGATATAGTAAGGAAAGGGTTAGGGGAGCTTGCTGGCTCTCCATGAGAAGTTCTGTTTTGACTGTGTGCCTCGTGAGTGAGAATGTGGGGTGGTGGTGAAAATTTATAGTTGTATATTATAAATATGCGTGGGTCGTGACATGATTGTCGTACCTTACAGCTGAAGGGAAAGGGGTGAGTTCTATTGTCTTTAGATCTGGTGGGCTGTGACCCCTTTGGGTTGCATATCAAATATCGTTCATATCAGATATTTATTTTATGATTCATAACAGTAGCAAAATTACAGTTATGAAGTAGCAATGAAGTAATCTTATGGTCGGGGCTCACCACATCACGAGGAAGTGTATTAAAGGGTCGCAGCTTAAGGAAGGTTGAGAACCACTGCTCTAGATCCTTGCCTAGAATGTGCTTGCTTATAATAGGTACCTTATAGGAATTTCCTTCAGTGAGTTACTGTTCAAAATAAAGTCCAGAAAAGTACAAATACGCTAGGAAAATGTTAAGAATCTCCACAGGTTCTGTATAGCCTGGGCTTTATTCTGTCAGGCAGCTAGAGCTGCTTTACCAATCTTTCCCAATGTCTCTCTTTTACCTTTAACAGCCTCGCTTCTAGAAGGAGAGACTGAGGCAGGGGAAGTCTGTTATGATAGCAGCTTAGGCTCGTGTGGGTCTCTGAAGTCGCTAGAAGCCACCTGCGCAGTTCACAGGCGAGCAGACAGGGCTGCTCAGGGTTCTAGAGCCCTGCCTGTTACTCCAGTCTTGGCCTCAACTAAAACGGTTTCACGTTTATTAGCTTCCCTGTTAGTTAATTAATTCTTTCTGGCAGATGCTTCTCTGAATCACACTGCCCCTCCGGTTTTCTTGCCTGAGTCAGAGAAGAGAATATAGTTTTGTTTTAAGGAACCCTGACTGAATAGAAACCCAAGTATTTAAGCTGAGAGTCTGGTTAATAATGTGTGTCTGTTTCTCTGCGGGGAGTCTAAACTTGCTATTTTCAGAGTCCCCATGGGATATGAAATGTTGGCAAGGGCTGTGTTTTGCTTTTTTTGTCTTATGTTTTGTTCAGGGACTGGCTCTTTGCATCACCAGCCCAGGACATGTGAAGAGCCACACTGATTTGCACCTAATGCTTACAGAGCACACTGTGCTAGGAAAAGCATCCATAGGAATTTCCCGACTGGAAAAGGGCTCAGTGCCCCCTTCAGAGGAGCCCCTAACTTTGGGGATTTCTGGTTGGGGACTTTAAGTTGCATCTTATCATAATTTGTGGTCTATTGGAACCAAAAGCAAACCACCACCTCTTCCCCACCCCCACCCCCCCAAAAAACCCACCTCCATTTAGTGGAATTTTTCTGCCATGTGCAGTGAATAAGCATAAAGAAATTCAATAAACCCCAACTAGGACTCAACATTAAAAATTTAAAACCACAATTTTCAGTAAATATTTTATTACTGATAAAGTGCAATGTGATCTACAAGGTGCTGTTTTTAACCTCGTATTTTATTTCTTTAAGTAATTTTTTTCTGTCGAGATATGGATGAAACCTAAGGCCTGCTTATGGCTAGGCTACCGTTAGATCACTGAGATACACCCCAAACTTCCTCAAACAGTGAAAACAACAGCTTAGAACCATTTCTAGATACACTTGCGTGTGGATATAGCAGGTGGCCATTGACTGTGACTTGAGGGTGTTAATGAGTGACTATGGGAAGTCAGAATAGCAGTTCGGGGCCCCAAGGCAAGCGCTCTGCCTGCTGCCAAAGACTGCTTCCTCTAACCTTCCTGTGTACACAGACAGCCAGGCACCTCCCCAACAATAGCTCCCAAGCTTACTTGGCAGCAACTGTGTTCAATGAAGTCCTGGCACCCCAACATCTAAGCAATCAAATGGATAAAAGCAATGACTGTGTTACAAATGAGATGGACAACAAAGAGGTTGATGCCAACAATCTGGAAACATCTTCTCGAGCTAGGAGTCAGTTGAAAAGTGCCTAGAAGTTCTGTAAGCTTTTCTTTTTAGACTCTCTATCCTTCCTCCATAGGAAATAAAAACTTGTAGAATCATCTATAATGACCAGGTGGTGGTGGTGCACGTCTTTAACCCCAGCACTTGGGAGGCAGAGGTAGGCAGATCTCTGTGAGTTTGAGACCAACCTGGTCTACAAGAGTTAGTTCCAGGGCAGGCTCTAAAGCTACAGAGAAACCCTGTCTCGCAGCCCCCCCCCCCAAAAAAAAAACTCTACAGTGTGTTGACTGTTTCAGTAGTATAGTCATTCACGTGCTGCTTTTAACAATCTTCCCACTTCTATTTTGAAGAACAGCTAGTACTTTAAATTTCGTATTTCTTAAGCAGTAAAAAACCTAAAAGCAATGGGTTTTTCCACTCAAGTCTTGAGTGGATGTTGTGTACACAAGAGAGATTGCCAAGCATATGGTATGCAACTTAAAGGTCTGTGAGCAACTGAAGGTTCTGAGAGAACCTTCATCTTCTAAAAGACGGTAATCCCATTGTATGATGTGGGGAGAAATCATAGTTAATTTATTTGGGCACTCAGTTTTTGGACTAGGATTGGTGGGAGTACACCCCCATTGGTGATGAGGGGGTTCATTTCTGCTTTGGCACTGGCCTCCAGAAGGGGAAAGCTGAACCCACTTAACCCCTCAGCCCCATCTTCTGCCCTTCTGGCGGAGTGGCTTTGATGCAGTAATCAGGAGAAAGCAGAGGTACTCAGCAGATCAGGCCATGCCCTTTGTCCTTGTCTGACATTCAGCTGGGCTCCTGAAACACTGCTCTGCCCCACCCTCAATTCTCCAGCCCAGTGACAAAAACACAAACCAATCTCAGGAAGATAAACTATATTTAAGGTACTAAAGAATACAATGAATAAGTCAGGCGGGGGCTCCCCCTCTCCGCAGCAGCAGCACAGTGTGCTTTTGGAGTTATTTGTCATGGACAATGTGTTTCTGAGCCAGTATCACTTAGGCTGATTAGAAGTTTGGTGGAGAGACACGCTCTCTCTCCCCTCCCCACAGCTCCTTCCCCTTCTGGCTTCTTCTGAGGAACCAGATGCTAAATCCTCCATTACAACTCCTTTCTAAACTAGACCACTGCAGTGTGTGGTCAGCGTGGGGCAGATTAAGTTGCAGAGAATGTGGGAAGACTGTTTGTCTTTTCCCCTTCTCCGGCCTCCCAGGGTATGTTGAGTTGGATGAGGAGAACAGTCCTGAGGCATCCTCCGCACTCATGGGCTCATCCTGTCTGACTCTCCGCCTCTCCTGGGGATGGACGGGATAGCAGTTCCACGTTCAGTGCTCGGTAGTCTGTGCCCAAGGTCTCTGCTTTCCCTCTCAAAGAAAATGAGAAGCAGAGCTTGGTGAAGCATTCTTTTACCCTGGAACTGGGTAGGCAAAGGCAAAGGCATCTTTGTGAGTTTGAAGCTAGCTTGGTCTGCACAGCAAGTTCCAGGTCAGCCAGGGCTACGCAAGTGAGACCCCCACCACCACCACCAAAAAAAAAAAAAAAAAAAAAAAAGAAAGAAAAAAGAAAAAAGATAAATGACAGAGCTTTCTGCTCATCAATAGAGACACAGTGACATAATTTAGGGACGCAGGGAGAGGGCAGAGTTCATCCCCTAAATAAAGATTGTACTCTATGGCTTCCAGACCCTTGTAACATTTTATTTCACAGGTGAGGTGTGTGTGTGTGTGTGTGTGTGTGTGTGTGTGTATTTCTTCCATTTTTGTGTGTTGCCATGTAGAATGACTGTCTTTCTTTCTTGGTGTGATAACCTCCACCTTAAAGAAAGAAGAGATCTTGACTATACCTTAGTGTAAGAAAAAGACATTGTAACAATGTAGCCTGAGGAATGGCTTTAATTAATTGTCATTTTGGTTACCAAAATGTCCTCACTAAAGTCTTTTTGGCTAAAGATATGTGGTGTATGTAGCTAGTGCGTCACACACCACACACACACCCCACACACCCCACTTTGGTCAATTTCATTGAGAAAACTACTTACAGGACCTCCCTTCCCATTTTTTGGATGCTTTAGTTTAGGGCCAACTTTCATTTATTTCATGTAAAAAAATGAATTTATACATGCACACAATTAAATATCATATATGACCCTCATCCCCACCCCCAGCTCCTCCCATACACCAGCTCATAATTTCATGTCTTTTTTTTTTTAAATGATCCACTAAGTCCAGTTAGTGCTGCCTATACCTGCGTGGATGCGAGGCACCTGCTGAAGCATGGGAAATCTACCAGGGTCTATGTCCTCAGTAAACACTGATTCTCCTCCCCCAGCAACTGTTCACAGCCCATGGCTTGAGATCAGCTATGCTGGGGTTTTGGCTGACTTAATCTCACTGACAGTAATATTTTTAAACCAACGAAGTATCCTCCGCCACCCCGTGTGTGTGTGTGTGGGGGGGGTCTGTTTCTTCCTCTAGATTTCAAGATTTTTAGTTTGATTCCAGAGACAAGGTCTCACTATATAGCCTAGGTTGGCTTTGAACTCATGATCCTGTCCAGCCTCCCCAGGGCTTGTATTGTAATGAGTATCACTACAGCTGGATCTGGGGTTTTATTTTTAATGGCTGCTTTTTACTATAATTGAAAATAAGAAACTCCTACCTGCACCTGGGCCCTGACTGTAAAAGCTAAATTGTGATGCTGTGCTATTGGTAGGACTAACTCAGCCATGTGATTGCCAATATCTTTAGGGCCTTTTACAGCAAGACCACTTGTCCATATAAATAACAGCCCCTACTTACTGAGCATTGCGTTTCTCGGCTGAGCAGGAGAAAGATTACACGTATTCCTGGTGTCACCACTGCCCTTTAAGACACCGGTGTTAGCTTATAACCTGATCTTATAGCCGGAATCATTGCGCTCTGAGAACTCACACATTGATGCCATCCACATCGAGACAGACTTGGAGCCCTTACCTAGATGGGCAATCCCCTGTCCAGGCCTTCTGCCTTTTTACCCTTGCTGCTTACAGACAGCTGGACAAAACACAAGAGAATGGAAACATAATAACCTAAATGGGAGGTTTTTCCCGAGGAACCTTGAGCTTCCACAGCCTTTAGATGTAGTCACCTTCACATTGCCCTGTGAACTCCCCAATCCCATTGGCCTTTTCTGAATGGCTGCTCTTCACCTGATGTTGTACTGGCTTTCTGGTGTTAGATGTGGGCCTTGTCCTCCAGAGCCTCAGTCATTGGGTGAGCCCAGGAAGGCTTATGAATAATCATGCCATAAGTGACTACTGGAGGATTAGAGCCCATGAAGCCATCTTGGAGAGAGGGAGCATTGTGTAATCAAGGGAGATGACTGACAGACTCCTAGAGAACTCCAGGTAGCACTTTTAGGGAATGCTGTGGTAACAAGAGCCTATTTAGGGAGAGTGACAGAGGCAGGAAGAACAAGACACCAAGTTATAGGGAGGGCAAGGATTGACAAACCTTCCCTGTAAAGGGGTCAGAGAGAAAATACTACATGTTTGGGTAAATTTTGGGTCCATGTTATTTCTGCTGAAACTGCATACTCTGTGGCTGGTGGCTGACGGCTGCTCCTCAGCTCAGCCTTGCCATCCTCGGGGAGCTCTGAAGCATGCCCGAGGGTGTGAGCCTGGTAAGCAGAGGGCACACCATGCCCTGGCTGCGGCCCAGGCTGGTTGTCAGGGCTGAAGTTGGAGCCTCTTGGGTTTTATGCATTCCCAGCATTGTGCATTGTCACGCATTTCAAGTCTGGAACAGGGATTTGGGAGGGAGGAGGGTACAGGAAAGACAACACAGGGGCAGGAAACACACATCCTACACACAGTGATTCGGACTCTGTTTGGGTCCCTTGTGCCGTGTTGGGTCCCTTGCGTTGTGTTATTTGGCCTCAGGAATGAGAGGGCTCAGGAAGCTGAGAGAAAACATAAAACATTGCACCCTACAGGGAAATTCTTTAGCCCTCAAAGGACTTGGGGGCCAGCCAGTGTGTCCTCTTCCGGACACGCTGGCTTCTGCTAAGTGAGTTGGAGAGTCCTGAGTGACGGGGGTGACAAAGGCGAGTTGGTGGTCCGCTGGGAGCGCTTGGGAAGGACCCACGTGCCAGGAATAAGAAACTGACTTCGGAGCAGGCAGCCTCAGAACCCAGAAGAGTTGTATTTCCACCCCTTCTCTGCCTGTACAGAGAGAACCTTGAGGTCTGGAACTTAGGGACTCTGCTTTGACACATAGCTAAAAGCCATGGGCAACTCTCCAGTGTTGCTGTCCGCTGTCCATCATCAAGAGCCCAAGGGTTCTTCAGGCTGTTATTATGCTCTCTGCTAGGTGTATTTGTTTAAGTTTTTTTCCTATATTTATTTTTATTTTATGTGCATTGGTATTTTGCCTGTGTGTATGTAAAGGTGCCAGATCTTCTGGAATTGGAGTTACATACATTTGTGAACTGCCATGTGGGTGCTGGGAATTGAAGCCGGGTCCTCTAGAAGAAGAATCCTCAGTGTTCTTAACCACTGAGCCATTGCTCCAGCCTATATTTATTTCTTCTTACAGTGCATGCACATGAGTGCGTCCCTGTGAGCCTGTGGATGTCAGAGGACCCCCTTCAGGGCTTGGTTTTCTCCTTTTGGCTTTACAAAGATTCCAGGGTTAAATGCAGGTCTTCGGGTGGCAAGCCCTCAGCTCTCTCATCAGCCCTGGTCTCCTTTCTTGACCTACACTTTCCATAGATACTGTTGCCAACTGCTTTGACCGTCACGGTTGGCTATGAGCTCTTACTGAAAGCCATGTGCCACATGAGCTGTCATGCCTTGCATTCGAAACAGCTTCTGCTCCCCGGGTTTCATCACCTTCCCCTTCCTTTCCATGTCTCTTCGGCCCCTTAACTCTTAGGACTGTGCTCATGTTTGGCTTGGTACTTGAACACCTTGTAGCTACACGTAGCTGATTTCCCAGGCTTACCTCTCGGAGGTTTCTAGTTGTTATCCTGTTTATTACTCCTTCCGTGGGAATAACTTTTCTGTGGCAGGTCAGGGGGACATCAGGGTGGGGGTGAGGTACATGGATGCCAGGGAAGAGTGGTAATGACAGCATATCATAGAAGTGATTTCACTTTGCATAATCGTGAGAAAGGGGTCTTGGTTAGCGCATCCTAAAATACAGGTTAATGGCCATTCTGCTGCGGAAACAAGCTTTGCAGGGTAATGGGTATTTATAACAGAAAACCCAGCACACTTCAAAAGGAAGAAAGAACACGCCAAACAAGGAAGTGTGTGTGTGTGTGTGTGTGTGTGTGTGTGTGTGTGAGAGAGAGAGAGAGAGGTGGGGTGTGTTAAAAGAATAAAACTATAAAAGTGCATGAAAGGAACAGAAAGGTTAGAATTGAGTGGGGCAGAGCTGTCGGAGCAGGAGGAATGGTAGACTGAAGGGTTAAATAATGTACTGTTTGTTTCTAAGTTTCTTCATTTCTCCTTCTTTTTTCTTTACTGGTTATGGAAGGGGACTGAGATGATTGTGTACTCCAGAATGTATGTGTTTGCTTTCCTGCCCCAGTGTGTGTGGGGGAGCTAGTCTTGTCGGGTTCTGATCTAGCTGCGCCTAGCATCTGGCATGGCTTAGCCTAGGGCTGGGAGTGACCCACAGTGAGAGCGCCTTCTCCTCTCTTTGGAGGAAGAGTTGGGAGTTGGAAGAAGGAAACTGCAGTAATGGCAGCTGCTGTAGGAAGTGGGAGGTGGGCTTGCATTTGGATATTGGCCTTGTAAAAAGAAGGCAGCTGTTCTCTCTCTCTCTCTCTCTCTCTCTCTCTCCTCTCTCTCCTCTCTCTCATCTCTCTCTCTCTCTCTGTGTGTGTGTGTGTGTGTGTGTGTGTGTGTCTGTGTGTGTGTGTGTAAAACAACCAAGACTGTTAGTGTTATAGCCAAGCTGTCTGCAGTGTGGTGTGCCGTGCGAGGTGGGGAAGTTTTAGGAGATCAGGCTGCATGTGGCACTTGAATACTTTCCAAGAATGTTCTGCAGCGCTTTCTGTGGCTTTGTCTGGAGTGGAGCCAGGTCATAAAGCTTTGTTTGATGGTGGTTGTCAGCAACAAATGTCCACGCTCAGAAATGGGGATCGTGCTGCTTGGTAGAGAAAGGGGAGTTGGTTTTCTGTCATTTGTTTTGCCTTTCAGCCCACAGCGGTCCTGCATTATGAATACATAACCTGGTAAGACACATAATTTACCTAACAGCGTCATTGTATCTATGGTGTTATTGTTGAGAATCTAGTGGGATGCTAGTTATCAAAAACCCCTTTACTGTTATTGAATGCACCATTTCAGCTGCAAATGTGTGGCATGTCTGGCACGAGATGTACTACAGCATCTCAGAGGCATTCTCATAGGGAAGCCATGTACTGGATGAGTTTGGGGTATGACATTTTTGTACATGAGTGTTCAGGTTCAGCATACTTTACAATTTCAATTCTCAGGTATGCGCCACATAAAACTGTTCTCATTTTCTGTGCTTTTACAGTAGGGACTGTATGCTGTGTTTGTCTCTTTGATATACTTTTATTTACTTATTTGTGCATTCATTGTATGTGTGTGCATGCACGCTTATGCTCTGGAGGCCAGCGGACAAGCTGCAGGAGTTGACACCAAGAGAATACCTCTGCACTGTATGTGGCATACCTTGTTAGGGTAGATCTCTGCCCCTGGAGGTTGTATGAAAACTGAAAGATCCATATCTCGTCATATGTACTACACTATGTTAAAGTGCTATTCAAATCTTTATTGATGATCACTCCATTAGAGCGCATCTCTGGAAACATCAATCTTGATTTCTCATTTTCCCATCATCCGTTAGGCAGACCCTTTTGTTCGCAATGTTTGACTTGTGCTTCCCCAGAAATGCTTGCTCTTTGCACCTTAGCAAATTCTTTCAGATATCTCACCACTGTAACCGGATGTTTCTCTCCCATCTGCCAGTTCCCGAATAAACACTCAGAGGCTTCATATTATTTATAAATGCTTGGCTGATGGCTCAGGCTTATTATTAGCTAGCTCTTACATTTGAATTAACCCATATTTTGCAACTATTCTTTACCATGTGGTTTGTGGCTTGTTACTTCATTTTTTGCATGTCTTGCCTCCTCAGCAGCTGGCTGGCATCTCCCAGACTCCTGCCCTTCTTCTGTATATCTTAGATTTCCCTCCTGCCTTGCTATAGGCCAAAGCAGCTTTATTTACCAACCAATGAGAATGATACATATGCACAGTGTACAGAAAGACCGTCCCACAGCACCGCCACTTTCACATTGAATAATTTCAAGCTCCTTGCTGAATCCCAGTCACACAAAAGCTAGGATGAATACCTACTTCTTGGATGTTCTCTGAGCATACACTCACTGGTTCCTTGGAATGTACTTTTATTTTGTGTGTGTGTGTGTGTGTGTGTGTGTGTGTGTGTGTGTGTGTTGGGGCAAGTGGTTGTTAGTCTTATATTTTTATACTTTAGGCTAAAGTAGAAGTTTAAAATAAAAACCTCATGTGCATTTAAAAAGACTGTCCCCTATTATAACAGAACACCAAGCTAATAATAAACACTGAATAAATATTTAAGAAATTTGAGGAGGGGAAGAATTGTAAGAAAGTATAGGGAGATGCCTTCTAAGTCTTATTATTTCATTATTTCATATGGAGGGGGTGGTGTTTTGCCTGTATATATCTGTGCATTATATACATGCAGTTCCCCTGGAGGCCAGTAGAGGGCATCAGATTCCCCTGGGCCTAGAGTTACAGACTTGAACTGCTAAGTGGGTACTGGGAATTGAACCCAGGTCCTCTAGAAGAACAACCAGTGCTCTTAACCACTGAACCATTGTTCCAGCTTCCTAATTCTTCAGGAATCGTTTGTCTGCAGGAAAAATAAAAATTAAAACAGGCCTGTTACTCTGTTTGGGATTTCCGCTTCACCTTTTCTTCCACAGCGTCGTTACCATTTCCTCAGCTGGTCTATTCCTCCGTCAGTGCTGAAGTATGTGCTACAGGAGCCGAAGGCAGTGGTTTAGGTCGAACTGTGTATGACTGGAATAAAAGAAAAAGCAGTGCTCAAACAGGCGTCCTTGAAGGCGGGTGTGGTAGTTTGAAAGAAAATGTCCCCCAAAGGGAGTGGCTTTATTAGGAGGTGTGGCTTTGTTGGAGTGGGTATGGACTTGTTGGAGGAAGTACTTCCTTCCTACTGCCTGCCGATCCAGCTGCAGAACTCCTCACCGTGCCCCACCATGATGACAATGGACGGAACCTTTGAAACTGTCAGCCACCACCGGAATTAAATGTTTTCCTTTATAAGAGTTGCCGGTCATGCTGTGCTGTCTCTTCACAGCAATAGAAATCCTAAATCAAATGGCAGGTATAGACTGTCTTAGAACTCTTGCCTCCCTGACAGAGATGGTTATAAACAGGGATACCATGTTTAAAAGGACAAGCAATATAACATTCAAGACAGACCGTTTATAAATTTCCCAAATGGTATCAACCACCCCTGTAATTTTGCCTACGCTGGATATTTATGTTGAATGTGATGAGACCCAGACCCAAACCCAAGTGTGAAATCACAGACAGTAGATTCCCTGTCAAAATAAACATGGAAGAATAGTGCCCGCAGGCCAGGTAACGCCAGGCACGACAGTCTAAAGTTAGAAAAGAAATATTTTCCTGGTCTGTACTGAGTGTTCTCCTTGAATGAATGAGCAAACCGTCCACAGCCGCAGCTTCCTTTTTGCTCGACAACTTAACATAAAATACTTTCTCAGAAGACAATTTTATATCATGCTGTCACAAAACAATTATGGCAGCTATAAAGATAGCCATGTGCACGAAACCTAGAGGAACGCAGGACAGGTCTGCCATGGAGTGTATATATTTTGGTCTGTTCTGTGGTTTACCTGTTTCCTTTGCATCCGCTGCCTCTGTTTAGAGAAACCCAGTGAACTTGCGTAGTCTAGCCAGTTGAGCTAGACAGAGACCTGTGTCTTGCTTTTTCTTGGGCTCTGCTCGACTAATTTGAGCAGCTATAGGTATGTTTATTTGGGACAATACAATTTTGGGGAATGAAAATTATATTTAGAGCCTTACTTCTACTTTGGAGGAATTTTAATAAGTCTGCTTTTTATAACTTTAGGTAAACATGTCAAGTGTTCCTTAAAGACCAGAATGAGGTTTGCATGTGTCAATTAATGAATTACTTAGAGTGCCAATCTTGGACGATAAGGAGCTGTCAGGAGAACACAGACACTTGATACAGAATATGAGCTTATGCTATTTGAAATACAACTTCTATTAAAACTGTAGTTGTGAAAGATGGTATTCTGGGAAGATTATTTAAAGGGCCCTCTCTCCCCGCCCACTTTTTGAAGTAATGTATGGTAGTAATAGAATACTGTATGACATTACTTTGCCTGTTAACCCTTGACACAACAATCCCAGGATGCATGGCGTCAGTGTTGGGCCCTGAGATTCATGGTGCATTATCAAGGTACTAAGCAAGCTAATTTGCCTTGGGGTGATGCACTGGGGGTCTCTGTACTTCCTCGGATAAGGGCTATCTTTTAGTGAACAGAGATGCTGTCTCCTCTAGGATACTTCCGACCTTACTTTTCTGCTTATCTCCCTTTGTCCAGAGTCTAGTGAGTCTACAGCCTGGTGCCGTCTCCAGCCTCAGAACATCTGCACTGTCAGAACATCTGCACTGTCAGAACATCTGCACTGGCTCTTGGGGTCAAAAGTCTTCATTGATCATTTTCTATTCATTCTCATTTCAGGTGAAAATTAAATGTCCACCCCATCTCAAAAAAACCTGGTCCAGAAAGGGTTAGGCTTTTGTTTCTTTTAGTCAAAGTTGTCAGTCTAAGCAAGGGAGAACCATCAGGGAGACAAACTGTAAATAATTCCTCAATTCTCTCAAAGAGGGTCATGGAGGTTCCTCAGAAAACGAGAAATAGAACCACACCATGTAGTCCAGACTGACCTGCCCGAAGAAGTCTAGGTGACACACCACAGAGAGGCTTGCGCATCAGTGCTTGCTGGGCTGTGTACAGTAGCTCAGTCATGGAACCAACTGACATGGTGTGTAGTTACCACATGGTTTTTTTTTTGTGTGTATATCTGATACACATATATTCATCCGTGAAGAATGAAGTTACGACATTCATAAGAAGATAGATGTAACTAGAGATGTTAAGCAAAGAAAGTTTCAGACAAATGTCACATTTCCTGTCATGTGAAATCAAGATATAGATTTGTCTCCCCCAACCCAACATCCCTCCGCCCCCGCCATGTGTGTGTGGGGTGTAGGACACAGAAGTAGAAATGGTACTATGAGAGGGACAGACAAGATCTAAGAATATATCTCAGAAGCAGAAGCAGAGTACATGGGGGAAGGACAGGGACCAGCAAATGTGCGGAAAAGGCAGCCGGGCAGATAAATACAACCTAGGCATAATAATACGGATGTGTGCACTGTCAACCATGAAACGTGTCTTAACCAAAAAGTGAAAACACTACATTTTTCTTTTCCTCAAGAAAGTCCCCAGTCTTATCCAGTTTGGCTACATCTCTGCTTTGTCACGATGACTTCACTTGGCCTACGCCTGAATGGAAAAGAAGTAGAAAGCCCAACGTGAGTGGGGAGGCGTGGTTCTTGTGTGTGCTACCTTTGACTGACAGGCAGATGTTGCTGCCTTTGACAGGCAGATGTTGCCGCTGACAAGACACGTGACTTGGCAGAGTCTCTCCATCCGATGAGGTTACAGAGAAGCACTGTGGAAAATCTAAAGCCTTCAGACTGGGAATCTGAGCTGGGGAGTTGGGAATGTGGCTTGTGAGAAGGGGGACCATCTGCCTTGTCAGTACAGGGCAGTTTGTTGAGGTTCGTTTCGGACGTCAGTTCCTGCCATCTTATCCTTTAGCTGGACCCATAGTGAACACCGATACATCTCCTTTCGTGTTGTTGGTTTGTATCTGAAGTTCTATGAGAGCTTCCATTCAAGTGCTCTGGAAAACTGCTTTCCTCAAGAGAGCCTTGCTGAGAGACAGTGTCTATAGTGCTGTGCCCACGGTCCACACTGAATGACTCCGCGGACGGACAGTGGGAAGAGGAGATCATTGTATTTCCTTGGAGCGACTCTCACTCTCCGTTCCTCTAGAGCGGTGGTTCCCAACCTTCCCAACGTACGACCCTTTAATACAGTGCCTCATTCTGTGCTCACCCCAACCATAACGTTATTCCATTGCTACTCCATAACTGTAATTTTGCTATTATTGTGAATTGTAATGATTTGTGACCCCCGTGAAAAGGTTGTTTGAGCCCCCAAAGAGGTCACAGCCCACAGGTTGAGAACCCTATTCTACCTCCTCTTTTCCAAACCTGGAATAGACGATTCCTGGCCCTTGCCTGCTCCACCACCATTATACTCTGACCTTGTTAATGGGACAGCAAATGCCCACTGCTCATTGTGAACCAGGCCCTGTGTCACACACCTCTGTTGTCGCTTCTGTTACTCATAGCGGACCCGTGATTTGAATACAGAGGAGCTGGGGTTTGAAGAGGCACACTGACTTGCTCTCCTGATCTAACGACAGCCAAGTGGTAGCTCTGATTTCAAATGCAGATCCAATTCCAGTGTTTCTCAGCCTGGAATTCATGTCCTCCAAAAATAGAAGTCCGCCATGTCCGAGGGTCTCACTGAGGAAAGTGACAGGTGAGGGAGGGGTAAAGAGAAGTAGGGAAATAGTACACTGTGGTTGGCATTCCCTTGCCTGCCTCCTTAAGCGAAGGGGAGACGCCACCTGTGATGATGGAATCCTCAGTAGGTTTGGCTGTAAAACACACCCAGTTTGACAGGCTGCTGTGTGGGAGGGGTTACTAGATGAATCAAATCCCCTTTTCATTTTAAGATTTCAGTAGCTTCTCTGTATTGTATGTTTGAATGTATTAGTTGAATTTAAAATGAAGATTTCACAATGGTTCAGTTAATTTGCCAAATTAATTTGCCTTGAATTTGAGAGTTTGTTTCTCTCCTCCCCTTACCCCCCAAGACAGTTTTCTCTGTGTAGCCCCGACTGTTCTGGAACTTGCTCGATAAAGCAGACTAGCTTCAAACTCAAAAGAGATTCGCTTGCTCTGCCCCACAATGCTGGGATTAAAGGTGCGTGCCACCACTACTGAGCTGAATTTGAGGTTTTTTTGTTTTGCTTTGTTTTGTTTTCACTGAGCAACTTCAAGAAGTATAACGATAATTTTCATGTCCTCTTCTACGCAGAATCCTAAGACAGACAACAGAAAACCAGCCTTAGAAGGGATTTTCTTTGCTTTCTCCCAGATTCTGGTCAGCCCTGTGCTCCCCACGTGTAAATAGTCTTCCTGGCATTTCTCCCGTTATTCTCTGTATCTCCTCCTCTCTGACTAGTGTGAGCATTGCATTTTAATTATAGATGTTAATTTTTGTTTGAGTGCATTTAAAAGAATCAGTTCATTTGTAAGAGAAAGAGGGTGCGGTTGAATAACATCACAACTTTAGAACTAAAAAAGCATCATGTTTGAGAAAGATAAATAGAGCTTTTCTAAGGATAGCTCTGGGAGCTTCATTGGTCACAGTGACTTTAAAATTTCCTGTTTTAGGGCTGGAGAGATGGCTCAGAGGTTAAGAGCATTGCCTGCTCTTCCAAAGGTCCTGAGTTCAATTCCCAGCAACCACATGGTGGCTCACAACCATCTGTAATGGGGTCTGGTGCCCTCTTCTGGCCTGAAGGCATACACAAAGACAGACTATTGTATACATAATAAATAAATAAAAAAACAAACAAATAAATAAATAAATATTTTTTTAAAAAAAATTTCCTGTTTTAGTTCTGGATAAGTCCTCATATACATACATATATATGAAGACTATATACACACACATGCATATGTATATATACATATATATGTGCATCAATATACATGCATGTATATGTGTGTGTATCCTTATTTTTACCCATAATGCCGCTTAAACATCCTTACAAATCCTCAATATGATCTCTCCAGACATCTCTGTGAATACTCCCATTATCTCCTTGACAGTGTCTCCTTGTAGACATCATGCTTCTCCTTCAGGCATGGTCAGAAAGCCCGCCAATAAAGATTGGTATGCCCTGCCAGGCATGTTAGCACACACCTTCAACCAAGTCAGAGGCAGGCGGATCTCAAGGCCAGCCTGGTCTATAGAGCAAGTTGCAGGACAGCCAGGACTACACAGTGAGACTCTGTCTCGGGGTGTGGGGGGAGGAAGACTGGTGATCTCTTACACCAAGCATCATCCTTTAGAAAGGCGATGAGAATTGCAGGAGCAGAGCTAGACGGGTTGGGAGAGTTAGCCTCTAAACAGTCAGTGTAGGGATGGTCAGCAAGTTCAGCTTTAGGAACCAAGCTCAGGGATTTGGAGGTTTTTGTTTTTTTGTTTTTTGTTTGTTTGTTTTTTGGGTTTTTTTTTTTTTTGGTCTTCTTATGGGATATATAACCATTCTATCCATATTAATGTGAGGATAATTTTCCATGTTTCTGTGCCCTGTATCTATGCTAGAGAACTCTTAACAGTGGACTGCATGCTTTAGGTATTTAAGAGCTCATCCTGGCCTGTTATTTAACATGCAGGCTGTGTTTGCATCTTGTGGTCTGGTCCTGGTCTATGCTGTGTAGGAATTCTCCACTCTGGTGCTTGTGTTCTTAATGACAGGCATGTGAAATACGGCCACGTCTCATCCTGGTAGCGCACACTGCGCTTGATTGAGTGCTGGCTGAACGTTAGTTAGCCAACTTGCTTTGTTAAAACCACACACTTTGCAAGGAAAATCATCACGTGGGGGTGATTCTGTGTATGTGGAGCCTTCTGTAACTAGTACGCAGTTGGGGAGTATTCTGTGGTCCCTGGGTAGGTCAGCAAAGTGGATGAGAGACAGAGCGTTCTGGTCCCCAGTTGTCCTGAAAGCTCTTATTGATATGGGATTAGTCTCGGTGGAGACAACTGTGCTGTCACATGGACATCAGGGCGATTGAGAGGAGTCACCAGAGGCCTGTGGGGGGGAGGGGCTGGCGCTGAGTCACTAAGTTCATTAAAAGGCTACAGAACAGGAGTGGAATTGGAGCATGACAGGAGAGACCCGCCTCTGGATGGTTCAGCCACCTCCTCTGCGCCCACACTTCGGGTAAGTGGACATCCAGTTCATGCTGAGCAAAGGGAGACCGGACTCTTCAGGTACAAGTGGGGTAAGGGGCTCGCTCTCCACCCCACACCCCATCTTCTTACAGGTTCAGAGGCCCTGCATAGGATGGACATGAGGATCTTAGATGGTCCCAGAGACCAGCCTCTGGTCCTGAAGACTGCCTCTCAATACAGATTTCCCGACTTGGTGGCTTAAATATTCCGAAAGGTAAAATCGCATGCATTTTACTAGCAGCCAGCAAATTACATTTTGCTAGATTGGGATAATTTAAACTTGTATTGAAACTTGGCAGTGAGCTGCCTTGTTGATGTGGGTGAGAAAATCCGGGTTGAGAATACGCCGTCGTGTTCTTCCATGACACTGTCGAGGTACAAGTGTGAAGCTTCTCTGTAACTAGAAAAAAAAAGTCCTATAGAAGGGGGAGACCTGCTAACTTTACAGTACTGAAAGGCAGGGGATGGAGAGAAGCATTTGAGGGGTGGGCAGTGTGGGTCAAAGTCAGAAACTCATGAGCAGTGCCTTTCCTTTATAGCTAAAGTAGGGAATTACACGGCCTTTGCCTTTTTAGTGCCGGCGCACGTCCATACCTTTATATGTCCAGGGCACCTGGGGTGTACAGCCTTGGGTTAGTGCTGGATGGAGCTAGTATGTGTGAGTCTGGGTCCCTTCCATATAGACAGTAAGCATAGCTGAGTGTTGGTTAATAACACACACGTCTAAAAGGTGACTACAAAGGTAAGCCTGTAGACTAATGTTCTGTGTAGTCTACCGTCAAAAAAGATCAGACGGAAGCTGGTGGTAGCTGGAGAAAACCTTTCAGAGTCAGCCCTGAATGTAGGAGCTGCCGTGGCCGTCTATTGATTAGTCTTAAGATTTAAAAGGCAGCTTCCTGGCTCGGGCACACTTTTTTTCTCCTCTTATAAAGGAAACCAGTGAAAAGCGTTTTCCCTTTAAGCTGCCTGTGTGCTCAAGCAGAGGACAGTGGTTCTTTATTTTCCAGCTTCCTCCCCTATCCTTCCTTTATTTGTTTTGCAAAGCTGCACATTGAACTCGATTCCTCACGGTCAGTTTGTAACTGTCCCCGGCAAGGAAAGCAGATGGCTGCGGGCTTCTGCTAAGGAGGAAAGGAGTGGAGTGTGGAGGGCTGGAGGTCACTTGCTTATGCACAGCAGCCATCAAGGACTGGGAAGGAATGGAGGGGGAGGAAGAGAGCAGGATTGTGGTTCCCCCTTGATGCTGTTTGTCACCCCATTTTAACTGGAGAGCAGTAAGCATGGACCCTCTGATGGGTCTTGTTTGGCCTGTCAGAAGACCGTTTTATTCCCCAGTCCCCAGATCTCACTTAGCTTAAGTGTAAAGATTACTTTTAAATTTGCTTTATCCCTTTCTCAGAACAAGATTTTCCCCCCAAAATGGGGGCTGGGGAGATATGTGTTCTTAATCAGCCTTCTTGCACAATTGAATTCTTGCTTTATGTATAATAACATCTAAACATTAAGATTTGAAGGATGAACCAGACTGCATTTTTAGCATTTCTTTCACATTTTCATCAAAATGAAAATATCGAAAGCAGCAGCTATGCGATCCCAGAAATTTGTTGAAGAGAACTCATAGGTTTGGAGAAAAATAAAAGATAACCGAAGTCACCGGAAAGGAACCATGGATTATGATTTCATGCACATTTGGGCCTTTGGCTCGTGGGGGAGCTGGGAGGCAGATGGAAATGGTGCACTAACGTCTGCTGCTAGAGTCACGCACGCAGAGAGATGTCAGGGACTCTTCCCCTGTGTGCAAGGGGCTTTTAATTTTAGAGCCTAACTTACATGCTTCACCTCAACTGTTGTGTTCCAGTTAACTTGTAGATGACCCCAACAGTATATCAACTCATTGCGCACTGGCCGGCAAAGCCAATTTCTCTGCTGGAGACTTGCAAGCACACACACACACACAGTTTTAACCTTCCCTTTGCTCCATGTGTGGAGGACCCTGCCAGTTCTGGCTTTACCTAGGAAGCTCTGGAAGTCCTTGCTAGCATACCCTGATACCTTTGAAAACTCTATTTGTTTATGAGAAGTGGTTGCTCCGAGTAGGTTTCTATTTGTTTGGCCTTTTATTTTTTGATGATAGTCAAACTCAGCGCCTTGCACATGCAAGGCAGGCGTTGTGCCACTGAGCTGCAGTCCTAGACGCTTTTACTTGCTTTTTAATTCTGTAATTTTTATTCTGCACATCTGTGTGTGGCTTGGGGGGAAGGGACTTCCTGCATTAGCTCAGTGTGCTCTATGAACCTAAGGTCTCACCTTGCTAAGTGGAGCTGGAACATTAGATCTGGGAGAATACTTCTCTGAATTGATCCAATTGTCTTAGTACTAGAAGAAACCTTTTCCTTTCTACACTGCTATGGGGTGAGAGTCCTCTTCCTGGGGAGCCAGGCAGGCAGTGACACCACAGGTGAGTCTCCTGTGCAGCTGCTGTCTTCACACAGATGCTCTTCTCCTTCTGGATGGTTCTCATGGACAAAGTACGGCTTCCTATGGCTGCAGCCCCCCTCCTCCTCTAGTAGCTATTGGATGAGATCACCTTTCCATTATGACCAGGGTCCCAATATTTATCACTTGTTGATGATTCATTTAATCCGGTTGATAATACAGCTTCATTTGCCTTCTTCTGTCAGGATTGAAGTCCCTTTCTGTCCGTAGTGACCTGTCCTAACATAACAAGGTCTTAGGTTTGCCCTGAGTGTTTCCCTCCACTTTCAAACCCTCACAGTAAAATAAATTTACTTTTTCAGTTTGTTTATTACAAAATTCTTTCTACCCCTGCGTGTGAGGTGCCCTTTCTCCTCAGTTGGGAGCCAACCCTAGTGCCTCATATACATGAACCTCCTTTATGTTGGCTTACGTAGCTGTTAGCCTTATGCATTTTTGTCTTATCAGTAAGTTAGTTTCACCTGGAAGAAGCCAGGAAACTGTCTCTCTTGGGTTGCAGAGCTGGCCTCAGAAAGTCCCAGGATGTTTTGCATTGTGGTGCCCCTGGGAAAGCCAGACATGTCAGGCAGAGAAGGTGAAGTTAGCCCGGAGGTCTTCAGTGTCACTCCTACCTGTGGGAGTTGCTGTCTCAGGGTAGGTGGGGTTACCCTGTTGACCACTGTCCCAGTCGTCAGGAAGTCACCCAACCTTGGTCAGTAGAAGTCTCATCCCCCCTGGGGACCCCAGCAGCTTTCTCGGTACTCACGGTATCCTAGCAACACCTGCAAGCTTGTCGGGAACTTAGGTGCCTGCTGCAGGGTGTCTGCTTTGAGTGGATCCACTTCCCCAGCCCTCTTTCTACCTGCTTTAGATAAACATCCTCTCCTGGATCTACCCGTGGCAAATGGTGAAAACATTCCCATGTACAGTTATGTGTTTAGTTTCTTGGGACTCGACACACTTTGTCTATTCAAGGTGCTTAAATTCCAGGTTAAAGACCCAAGTGATATAGGAGTTTATATACCTAGAATATATATTGTATGTTGCATGGGAAAGGACTCACTTCTATCAATGTGGCTTGTATTAGTTTCTTTTGTGATTTTTTGGACCTCTGGCATGCAGAACGAGGGTGATTATGGTCTTTGTTCATATCTCACCACTAGTTCGTATTGAGTTCTTTATGTTCTAATCTCTATGACAGATGACTATTCAAAGTCTACCTCCAACACCGAAACCACTTCTGCCTGTGTGATCCTGGCTTTCAGCGTAGCCCCATTGTAGCCGCTCCACCAACCCTTGTACCATTTGTATGTCCTGTCCCGTGAATAGCTGTGTCACCTCAGTGCCTTTCTAGAAGGCTAACTGGGAAGTTAGCTTCTCCCTGACTTCCCTCTGTTAGTATGCAAGTTCTTTGAAGTTTGCTTTTACCGTGCTTGAACACACACTCCAAATTAGGTGCTGAGTTGTCCCTTGCTGTCCTGCAGCCCTGGAGGTAAGGTCAAACCCCCTCATGTTCAGAAGAAGGGATGTCTAGCCTCAAACCGGCTAACAGACTTATGCAGATAAAGGCATCAGACTTTTATAACGTGATGAGAAAGAAAGCCTTCCATGCACCCACTGTTCTTGTCTCCCTTTCCTTCCAAGGGTGTCTACTGCTGCGGATAAGACCCCCTTTATTTCTCAGGCATAGAGACCCATGGTCCAAGATATCTCAGGCCATACACATACACAGTGGCCAATCCCTTCCACATACATCTGGTGGTGAGTACATTAACTGAGCACAGTTAGGAAGGAGCTGAAGTTGCCCTTTGTAGCTTTACTGGAGGCCCCTCTAAATTTTGGCCATCCTAAGTAAGCAACTTGTATCTGGTTGAGACCAGGAGTGAGTTGAATTCTGCAGGGGCTTCTGATGGTTATAAAGTGATATCCATCCATGAGCACTGGCAGAGGGTGTTCCTGCATGGTGTTTGGTGTTGGGTGATGGTAAGAACTAGTTGGATTCCCTTCTTAGCACTGTCTGCTGAGAATGCTGCTGTAGTCAAGAACCGATGGAGATGCTGTCCTGAGGTCTGCTACCATCCTCCCAACAAGAATGAGCTAGAAGCCATCTTGGTGCTGGCCTCTTTTGCTGGTCCCTTCAACAAATAATTTGGATGTACTTAGTCCACACAACATACTGGGAAAGCCTATGGCACAACCACCATGTAGAATGGGTGTGGCTGCTGCTCCACGTAATCACCCAATTGCACTCATAACTCATGGTTATGATATTACTTGTAAATTCAGATAAGGCCCCTCCCTGTTCTTCTAGGGGTTCAATGCTAGACATCTCATCATTTATTCAACACTTAACTTCTCAAAAAACGTTTTACGTGAAGTCTTGTGCACGCCTTGGATAAATTAGCACCACGTTGTCCCACTGGATGCCCTGAATTCTTGGATCAGTGGCAAATTCAAGACATTCTCAGTCATTTGTCAACCCTAACTAGTTTGCTGTTGCTCCCCACTGAGAAAACTAGAAGGATGATGTTTATTTTTCTTTGTGGGCTTGAGATTGCAGAACAAGTTCTTTGGAGGCAGGGTAACCTTACCCAAGTCCTATTTCTGTTATTGTGTCACCGCTGTTAGTGGCATTCTGTGAACAATGATCCTGAGCTATGGATGACTAGAAAAAGCAAGACTACTCTCAAAATATGCTTTCAAAGAAAAGTAATAAGTGTCACCTAAGCTGCGTTTGGTTAACCCTTCTTTACAAGGAAACCCATGAGAGGACAAACTCCTGAGTGTAGAACATTTATTAAAACAGATCCATGTTTAATCCCAGACTTGGGGATACACATGGCCCCATAAATAGAAACTTACATGTGTATGAAGAGCATAAACCAAAAAAGAATGTAATAGAGGCAAAATTAGAGGTAGAAAATGGGTTCTAAATATGCCATGATTCTATATGACTTGAATGTATGGCAATGTATAAAATGTGTGTGCACACATGCAGTCAGTACTAACCTGGTGAGACACCAAGGTTTTTTCCCGAATATGAAAGGCTTCACACTAGTGGGAGGCACAACAAAAGAACAGATGAGTGGGCCGTGACAGCAAAGCAGTTGATTTAATAAGAATGTGGACGCATGGAGAGACCATTTTCAAGAAATCCCCGTTTCTGTCCCTAAAGAGCATGGTATTGTCAGAGCATCCGCTGACCTGAGTGATGATCCTCCCAAAGATGTCCACAGCCTAATCTCCAGACACGATTAAGACTCTTAAGATGGCAGATTAGGTTGGGTTGTCTAGGTGGGCTTAATAAAAAGGGTCCAGGTAAGAGGGAATTAGGAAAGTCATTGTTAAAGGAAACAGATGTGATGGTGGAGGTCCGTAGATGGTGTGCCTTGGCCACAAAAGCAGAAGAGGTTGCAATCAAAAATTGCTGGCAGCCACCCGAAGCTGGAAGACATAAGGAAACATTCTTCCATGGAGCCTCCCATGGGAGCCCTGCCTGCCAGTTCCTCGATTTAGGCCCAAGGGAAGACATTTCCAGGTCCCCGACCCCCAGAGCTGTCAGATAATAAGCACATGTTGCTCGAAGTCATTAGGGCTTAGCCACTGATACACAGCAATTAGACACTGACATGGAGCCTGCGCAATTCCCCAACTTTCAGACTGTGTGCGGCTCCCACCAAACAATGATGTCCTTGTCTGACTGCATTGTGTGCTTTGGATATCATCTCTTGTGTTCTTAGAGACTGGGAGAAAAGATGGGAGAATTCCCATTTTTAGAGACAAAGTGCAAATTGTTAAAGTCGCACACAGCACCATGTTAGAGGTAGGGTTCCATCTGGCTCGCAAAATCCTGAAGTGCCCCCCTACCCCGTGCACATGTGTGCATATGTGTGTGTGTGTGTGTGTGCATGTGTAGGACCCATACAAAAGGCATATGCTGAATTTTAGATGATTTAAGATATAAGTGATATTTCTGTTACTCCCCCCCCCCCAAAAAAAATCCTAGATTTCCTACTGAAAATAGCACCTTATGTTCAGGAACAGGAAAAACCAGCCTTAGTGAAACATGAATATCTGGATTATCATTTTCTCCTCGTTGCCAGTGGAGTCGTCAGAGGGTCTGTGTTCCTAAGAGGGAAGCCTTTGTGTCTGCCATTCATTCTTGGAGGTGTGGTATGACCCTGGGTTTGTATAGTAGATCTTGCCTTGTAATCTCAGCATTTAGGGCTCTGAAGCAGGAAGAAGGCAAATTTGAGACCAGTCTGCGCTACGTCAAGACCCCGTGTCACTGCCCAACAGACATGTCTTGTCAGAACATCTCAAGACACTGTTTGGATTCTCATCCCATGAGAATACCTTTTTAGGACCTGCAGGGAAATGGCCAGGTTGAACGTGGAGGTCTGTGGAACTGGAAGCCTTCTCCCATGGACAGCGCTGCTTAGACCTTCTTCCCGTACGGAGACTGATGATGTCCATGCCTGGACTGCCTTGTAAATACGTTCGGTCACTTTGTGCCGTCTGTCTGCGTCCTTCTCACTCATACTCAGAGATGCGGCTCATGTCAGGGAGGGGCTCTGCTGCCATCATCGCTGGGCCGCTGGAGAGCCCTCACAGTCCTCATCCTCACTACCTTTGTCCTGTCGCTCTTCTGCTCACTTGTCCCTTCCTGGGACTGCCACAGAGAGGGCATGGGACCCATCAGGAAGGCCTTCTAGGTGTCTGTGGGTTCAGCGTTGTCAGCCCAACAACAGGCCTCCGTGTTGGTGTCTACACCACGGCTAGAGAAAGAGATGTGGACCTCGCCTGTTAGCCTCTAAAGGGACAGCAGGGAAGGAGAGCAGACAGACGGAGCCCAGACTAGTAAAAACCCAGCAGTCAGAGAAGTAGGGTCAGAAACATGGCACGCTGATGTGGAGGCTAGTGGGGGCGAGCCCAGCTGTCTTCTCTTGACAGGTGTCAGTCATGAATAGAAAGAAACCACTAGCAAGTCAGCTAAACAACTCCTCCCCACTTCTGCCCAGTGACATTGGGGATGTCAATGCCAAGGCAGGTGATTGTCATTTTTGCCTTTGCTGATTTCTGCTCATTTCAGAGTCTTTACACCATCCGTAGAGGACAGGCCCTGCCTCCTCTGCAGATGCCTGATTGTGCTGCGCCCGCCTTATAATCCGTCACCCATGTCAAAGGCCCTTGGCCTGACCCTGAAGATGGTGCATGCCTGGCGATGGTCTGTGTTTAAAGACACTCTCTGTCTGGAAAACTGGGGGCCTCTTAACTATTCTTTGCCTCTGCGAGCCAGGCAGGCACCCTTTCTAAAAGACCAGCTCTGAGCCCCTTATCACTCACTGCTACCTGCCTCTGGTCACAGCTATTTCTCAGCTCTGGATGTTGTGATCTCAGATTGTTGGATAACTTTGCAAGACTGAGCCAACTTCAGCTACTCACTGCACCTGGACCTTAGTGTTGTCTGGCTGGCTTTATCATCAGAAGAGAAGCAGACAGTATATAGCTTTGCACTCCTGGCCTATAGTTCAGAAACATTTCCCCCATGGGTTGGGGTATTTTAATGTGTCATAATCTCTACCCATTTCTCCACGCTATTTCAAGATTCTATGAGGGACTTCCAACACTAAGTCCTGTAGCCTTATAGCCTTTCCTTTTCTATGTGATCTTTCATTCCCTCCTGGCTGGGCAAAGATCCTGATCGAGGAAAACAATTGCTTGTCATCACCCCCTCCTGCCCCCCACCCCCGCCCCCTGCACACACATTTGCTTTCATCCTTCCCTTTAGGCCCATTAGCTCCTAACAGAAACAGAGTAAGAGAATAAGTGACTTGTCAAAGCCGTCCTGACTTGGAGCAGCCTTGTGTGATCGATCAAGCAGAAGTTTCTTTTTTTTTTTTTTTTTTTTTTGGTTTTTCGAGACAGGGTTTCTCTGTGGCTTTGGAGCCTGTCCTGGAACTAGCTCTTGTAGACCAGGCTGGTCTCGAACTCACAGAGATCCGCCTGCCTCTGCCTCCCGAGTGCTGGGATTAAAGGCGTGCGCCACCACCGCCCGGCCAAGTAGAAGTTTCTTGTCACCGAGTCTGAACACGGTGGCTAGTTCACCTTACACCCTCAATTTAACTAACACTGTTAGAGCAGCTCCAGGCTAAATATGTTAGGACCTTGTAGACACCTTAGCACCTGATCGATAAAGACTCAAGGTTGAGAGGTGATGGGCTGGCGGTCACAAGGCTGGGTCCGGTAGGCTGTTGAAGGTTCCTGAGTGGTCTTTTAGACGGTATAGCTATTTAGATAACCTGTGTCAATCCTGAGGCCTGGTCTTCCTGCTGAAGCCTAATAGTGGTGATGTGCCCGGACTGCCGCTTTGGGTGTGACAGCGTAATTAAGGCCATAGCTAATAAGAAAGGAGTTACCGGTCTTCTGACAGTAAATTTGGCACTTATCCATGTCCTGAGCACGTAGTGTTTCCATTTTCAAGTTGTGAAAGATAATCCCACCAAACTGGAATCCCTCTGTGTTAGTCAGCTTTCCGTTGTTGTGACTATACCCAAGGGAACCAGTTCAGGAGTGCTTGCCCTGGCTCACCACCTCAGAGGTTAGCTAGCCACATTGTTTCCGAGGAGAGAACTGTACCTCATTGACAGCTAAGAAACAGAGAAACAGGAAAGGACCAGACTGATGTCCAGCCCTTCAAAGGCATGTCCTCAGTTATTTCCCCTGAACAGTGCCTACTTCCTGATGTCACGTTTGTCTATGAACTCATCATTGATCCACTGGTAAAGTTAGATCCGGTCGCCTCTCAAAACACAGCTGGATTTTGACATAATGTGAGCTTTTAACACACTGGTTGTCAACCTTCCTAATGCTGTGGCCCTTTAATACAGTTCCTCATGTCGTGGAGACCCCAACCATAAGATTATTTTTATTGTTACTTCATAGCTGTAATTTTTCTACTGCTATGAATAATGATGTAAAGTCTGTGTTTTCTGATGGTCTTGGGCGACCCCTGTGGAAGGGTCAGTCGTTCGACCATTAAAGGGGTTGCAACCTACAGGTTAAGAACTATTGCTTTAACATGAGCCTTTTCGGGGTACATTTTGAGATTTAAATTACAGGACGCTCCCTCAGCGTTTGGATCTAGATGCCTGTTTGCTCACTTGGTTCCCTTCTGTTTATTCCCGAATATCTGAGAAGCTGTAGTGCAATAGTAACTTGCTGTGGCCTTCAGAATTACCTGCCTATAAGTCAGTCAGAGGGATCTCAGATGTAGTTAACTTCTCAGACTGCTTGTCCCGACTTCAGTAGTAAAGAGAAGGCATTTACAGACATGGATGGCCATCGCTGCCAACTGTCTGATCCTTCAGGCCAGTTCAGCTGCTTTTACTTCAAATCAAGGAGGTAGTCTCCAGCTAGTCTTAACCGACCACATCCAAAGGCCTCTGAGGAGTTGTAGCAAGGTGTGAGGTCACATACAGTTCCTGGAACGATGCTGCTTTGTTGCACAAACACTGGTTTGAAGTCTCTTGAAACAATGGAAGAGCAAGAAGTGCTGGCACTTTGAGTCTTTCTTTTGGCCTGCTGGATGCCTTGGCAGCTCTTTATGCAACACACCCATTCCATTTCACAGTGTAGTGGGCAGCCTGATGTATTGGAAGGGACACTCTCTCAAGGTCTTGCTTGCATTTAAAAAAAAAAAAAAGTGTTACATGGAGTTTATCTTTGTCCCGTGAACAATGTAGATTCCCTTCCTCGCATTTATTTTTCTGTTATGTATCCATTGCTCATCTGCTTAAACACCTGTACTATTCTTCAGTCTGCTTTTATGATGAAATAAGCTCAGAACTGGTCTTTAGAGGTAGTAGTGTTGGTTCCTGTCCCTTCCACTGTCTAGTCCGATGGCCCTGGTCATGTGGACTCAGCCTTTGACTTGGCCACCTCACACTTACAAGATGGGGGTAATCAATAGCACCTGCCTTAAAGGGTCAGCCTGATGACGAAGAGGGACGTGTGAAGAGTATGTGTCCCATTGCAGTTGAGGTCAGGTGTCTTTTCATACCATAACCCTCTGTAAAACGTTCGCCGTCTCCATCCTATTTCCTCCCATCCCCCTCTCCGCTGTGGTGGTGTTTGCAATGCATACCTCTTTATCGTGTATGGAAATGTAAATCCTGTGTCCTCTTGAAAGTTACTTAATGCACAGTGTCAACTCTACAGCCATGTCCCTGTCACCTGTGACCATCTTTAGTATCTGTAGTCTAACTGCATGCCATTGTCTGGTGAAGCACACGATTGTGGTTCTAGCTCCCTGCTTCCTATAGTGCTATAGCCATCAGAATCATTTTCTCTTTTGTTAAACAGAAGAACTTAGTTGGCCCCTTAGTCTTTGTCCTATAAATCTTGACCATGCCCGGTTGTGGCTGTAATGGATATGGGAAGGCTTGCAGATAATGTGGACAAGCTGGCACCGATTCAGACTCTATTTGTTCCTTCAGTTCCCATCTGAGCCCAGACCTCTTTGGCTCTAAATAATGTATGGCTCATTTTACATCCCATTCCCAAAGCTGGGGTGGGGAAGGCTCACTGATGGCTGCCTTTTTACTCACTCCTGCTTTCCCATTCTGTAGATGACAGCAGAGCACGGCCACACACCAGATCTGTTAACTTACTAGTACGCAGGGAAACTTTGACAGGCCTGGTGCACATGGCACGATTCACTTAACACATAACAATAATCTCCTTTTCAGAAAGAGCTCTTTTTTTTCTGGTTTGGTCATATGCATGCATGTATGCTTTTGTTAGTGTGTTTTATTACTGTCTTCTCTACCAGACAACTTTGGGAAGCCCCAGGCTATGGAAGCCTCCCTTTGCTGAGCTCTGAAATATACTGGTTTTTTTGTTGTTGGTGGTGTTTGTTTTTTGTCTTCAAAACAGCTAGTGACTAATGCATTTTTTAAATCCCCAGTGGCAAAACCCTAAACAAAGAGGAGTTTCCAGGGTCCCAGAGCCAGTGAAAGTTGACCCAGTGGTTAGTTCTGACTTGTGTGCACCCAGAAGCCAGCTTTGACCATCTCACACTGTACGCATTCTGATTTGTGGTATTATCAGAGTTTGAGTTTTTACTTTGCTTTTTAAGTTTTCAAATATGGGGCGGGGGGAACTTATGGCTGGGGAGATGACTCGGTGGTTAAAAACATGCCCTGTTCTTCTAAAGGACCTGAGAAGATATTCCTAGCCCCCATGTTTGCAGGTCACAGCTGCCTGTATCTCTATCTCCAGGGGATCCGGCACCCTCTTTTGGCTTCTGATGGTGCCTGCATTCATGTGTGCACACCCCCACACAAATACACGTAATATAAAAATAACGAAAAAAAATCAATCCTTAAAATACAGGAGTTCAAGAAGAGGTCATCTAATTTCGGTAAGGAGAATTCAGAGTCAGTTTTGAGATGGAGACAATCTGGCTGCTAACCTTGAAAGATAAGCATGGATAGAAGGGTTTGGCTGTGATACCGGCAGGGATAGATGCAGCTGGATAACTATGCTTGAAAGGCAGAAGCAAGACTGGCAGTGATATGGGGCAAGAGAAAGATGGCTTGGAGACCGCAGGCAATAAATGTGGAGGTGAAGTCAAGACAGTTGATTGGGACGAGATGTTGAGGGACCTCTACCATCCTTTCTGGATACTGGTGCCTCTCAGGATTCCCCTAAAGCAGGGCTTCTACCAGCATGCCACCATGAGGCTGTCCTATGTGCTCACCGTCGGGTGCCAAGCAGCAAGCATCCCAAGTACCCTTTCCCCTTCCTTCTGTATTGAAACCAAGAAAGTTTCCAGACATTACCAAATGGCCCCTAGGAACAAATGAACTCTTGGTTGAGGACCACTGCCCCCCAAGGATAACATGATTAGAACCTTTATCCTTGCAACAAGTAGTGATGTCCATGGCGACCCTCCAGGAGGTTCGTAACCATGTCCCAGGGCTTATTTTCTCTTGAAAACTGTATACTTTCTTCTCCAGTTTGTTGGTCTTCAATATTAAATTTTCATTTGCATCAAGTAAAGGAAAACTGGGGACCTAGCTTCTTGCCTGGAGTGCCTGATTTCACAGAGTCCATCCCCAGCCCTAAAAACAATAAAAAAAAAATCAGGTAACAGTGTTGCTCTAGGGCAGGCTTTTTATGCCTGCAAAGGCTACATCACCTACCACGCTTTTGTCCTTGTTTAGAAGAACATGTAGCTAATTAAGGAGGGTGAGGGCAGTGGCTGAAGAAGGAAGCCACCTTTGTTTCTAATTCCAGTTACCATGCCTGATAAAGGCTTTGGGATGTCAGAGTTCAAGTTGCTTAAAGACACTGGGGAACAGTTTTATGTTAAATCCATTTATATTTAACCCAGGCTCCAGGCAGTAGACAAGGGAGCTTGGGCAAACAAAACAAAATTGGTCGGCAGCCTCCCCCTCACCCCAAGCCTCATTAGTCATGGTTTTTGAGTGTTCTGTTGGTATATGCCCTGGAATCCACACTCTAGACTGCCCGTATTTAAGAACCATGACTGAAGAGTCAAGCTACAGAAACTGAACCAGATAAACTAAGATATGGTCAGGTCACTTGGAGGAAGGGTCAGTTGTTCTTCCCGGCCGCCTGGCTAGCTTAGACCCAAAATAATCACACAGAAACTGTATTAATTAAATCACTGCTTGGACCATTAGCTCTAGCTTCTTATTGGATAACTCTTACATATTAATTTAACCCATTTCTGTTAATCTGAATATCACCACGAGGTCGTGGCCTACCAACAAAGTTTCAGCATGTCTATCTCCGCGGCTCCATGGCTTCTTGCTCTAACTCTGTCTTCCTCCTCCCATGCTATAGGCTAAGCCAGTTTATTTATTAACCAATAAAAGCAATGCATAGACAGAAGGAGCTCCCACACCAGTCACTAGTCACACGGTTACACCCCTGCAAGATCTCCCAGGGAATCTCCACCCTCACCCCACCTGAGTAGCTGCAGCTCCCATCAGGTCTACTCCTGGGTTTACAGATTGTTGGCTGCTCTGTCCGCTCTCTTCTACAGAAAAATAAGTCTATTCCTTGTTTTTTATTCTCCTCTGAGCCCTGGTTGCTTGATTTTGGGTGTGCACTTCGTTTGTCCATTTGTCCTTTTTCAAAATAGAGGACTTCCCAGCCTTCAAGCTGTCCCTATTTGAAAGAGCCCAGACAGCAAAGCCCCACCCCCGTCACTAGTCAGGACTTAATTCACAATGAACTTAGCGTGAACTGCAATTCTTAAATCTTGTTAATATGTTTTGCTGTTGAGCCATATTTCTCTCTTGAACTCGTAGTAAATTGTTTTAGCATGTTTGGGGATGGCAGTGGCTCCTGAGCAATTGAATTTGGTAAACTGTTCCTCTACGTGCTCCTCGATGGGCGTAGAGTTGTAAAATTTTGGAATCCTATAACCAGGCCATTCAGGATGTCAAACAAAATAGATGGTCTCTTTGTGGAGACCTTTCTTTGGGGGTCAAGTCTGTGGACACAGGAAGGTCCTTGCTGCCTGCTACGCTGACAGAGCCATTTGTTATTTCCTGCAGGTCCTCAGAGTTATTTTCTCCAGCCTTCCCTTTTACACAGCTGCCCCAGCATCCCCGATATCCCAGAGAACTAAAATCTCACCTTAGAGACAGCTTACAGGCCAGGGTTCAGAGTGGATGAACCCAGCCCCGTTTCACTTCCTCCTCTTGAAGGTGAAGTCTCAGCTACATGGAGAGATTGAGGGTGTCAGGCCTGGGATTTGAGTCAGGCTGGGGTGTGGTAATGTGCCTGGTCACTGGTTCCTTCCTGGCTCTTGTCTGTTTCATTTAGTACGGAGCGTGGCGTCCGGGTTTGCATGCGGGCAGAGATTCTGACAGTGGTGCGTTCTTTATTTCATTGTCAGTGTCAGGATAATATTGATTCCTTTAAATAAAATTAAAATCACCTGCTTGTCTCCTTTGACGCAGGTACTTCTAGAATGGGCGGTGAAGTTGAAACTGTTAGTTGTCTATTCTGTCAGCGTTATCTAAATGTTCCTTACGAAAGTTGTCTTCTCTGCGTGTGTGTACTGGGCTTAGACCTGGACATCTCTTCTGCTATTTTTCATTAAAACCCTTGTTACTGTTTATCTCTACAGGATTATAGAAAGTCAATAGTTACAAAAGTCACAGGCCACCACACTAATTACCAAAGTAAAGTTTTATAAGTTGGCATAATTTTTCTTTCATACTCTTTTGAACCAATCCAGGAAAAGAAAAACATGCGTCCCTGTTAGGAAAGGAAACAATTGAATTTGAGAACAGAGTGGGGAGAATTTAAAAGGTTATTCCACAGGTTTTTTTGACGGGGGGGGGGCGCTGATCTTAAATAGAAACATAGCCGTGCACTAAGAACCTGGATTACCCCATCATACTTCAGTAAATTACTGATAGTGTCCAGATCCATCTCCACAAACGTGTGGTGCGAATCAGTGGAGAAATCTTATGCTAAAAGCAAACTGTGGCATTATGAGATTGCAGGTTTTCGGATGCCCAATCTGAAATCTGACAGCCAGCAGTCTCCCCTCAGGGGCTCTGAAGGGGAACCAATGGATTTTGACATTGTGCTGGAGACGAGGTGAAAATTGTGTAGATGGAATCAGGACAGGGAGTGAGGTTGTAGACATGTAGAGACAGCTGAATTAGTCTTCCCATTTCCTTCTCCGGACACTTCCCGGGCACAACATAGATCCCCGAGCACCTTAGCTCTTAGTTCTGGCCTCCTGATAGTTCTGTCTGCCTGGAATCATTCTGGTCCCCCTGCCATGTGCTCTCCAGGTAGGGATTTTGAGTCTCCACTCTTCTCCAGGACTAGCTCTGGGGATGGTCAGACTCTGGCCCTTTTGTGCTGGAGGCAGCATTCTTACCCACACGGCTGAGACTGGATTCTCATTTGTCATAGCATTCATTAGCCCAGGCCCCTCCCCAGGAAGGAGGAAGGCTTTTACAGGATGATGCTGACTCTTTCTTTTGAGATAGGAAATAATTTTCTTAGGAAAGGTTTGACACTCTCTCTGACCTGGCACCCAAAAGAAGAAAGGAAGATTTGCAATAAGAAAAGAGTTAGAATGTAGAGAGATTCATTAGGAAAGAAAATTTTCTCTGCCCCATTCTCCAGCTTCAATGTTTCCGAGTCTGTGAATTAGCGCTCTTCTCTCAGGATATGAGCGAGAACCTGCACTCTGGCTAACCTTTTAAATAAATAATAGTAAGAAGCAGATGGGCTCCCGAGACACCCAGAGGACCAGCTGCAACGACCCATCACCCGGCAGCCGTATTCTCTGGGTTACTCATACAGTGTTTCCATGTACCCTGGGTACCTCATACAGGGCTTCCGTGTGCCCTGGGTAACTCCATACAGCACTTCCGTGTGCCCTGGGTAACTCATACAGAGCTTCCATGCACCCTGGGTAACTCATACAGAGCTTCCGTGCACCCTGGGTAACTCATACAGAGCTTTCGTGCACCCTGGGTAACTCATACAGTGTTTCCATGTGCCCTGGGTAACTCATACAGTGTTTCCATGTGCCCTGGGTAACTCATACAGTGTTTCCATGTGCCCTGGGTAACTCATACAGAGCTTCTGTGCACCCTGGGTAACTCATACAGAGCTTCCGTGCACCCTGGGTAACTCATACAGGGCTTCCACGTACCCTGGGTAACTCATACAGAGCTTCCATTTAAGCTCTTCTGCCCATGTGGATCCTCTTCCCCATCTCTCATTCTTTCTACCTGTTGAAATCCCTCTTCCAAGCACAGCTCTAAGAAAGCCTTCTTAAATCATCTCCAGTGGGCACTGTATCCACCTCACCTGTGCCTCCCTGGGTGGCTGTTGAGCCTTTTCTGTGACTCTCATCCCAAGCAACTGTGTGATTAGCAGACATGCTTTCTGCCGTCTAAGAGGCCAAGTCCTCCTTGGATAGATGTGTATCAGGTGTTGACTATGTACTGTCAACTGGAAGAAGGAAACCTAGGAGTTCACCTTTCGGGGTGGAGATTGCCATGTGTCTTAGTTAGGGTTTCTATTGCAACAAAATACCATGAACGAAAAGCAAGTTCCAGAGGAAAGGGTTTATCCTGCTTATACTTCCTTATCACTGTGCATCACAGAAGGAAGTCAGAACAGGAGCTCAGGCAGGGCAGGAAATTGGAGGCCATCGAGGGGTGCTTCTTACTGGCTTTCTCCTTCTGGCTTGTTCAGCCCGCATTGTTGTAGAACCTAGGACCACCAGCCCAGGGATGGTACCACCCACAATGGGCTGTGACCTCCTCATCAATAACTAATTAAGAAAATCTGTCTTACAGCCAGATCTTATGGAGGCCTTTTCTTAATTGAGGTTCTCTTCTTTTAGATAACGCTAGCTTGTGTCAACTTGACACAAGACTAGCCAGCACAGATGTGAACACAAACCCACCATTATATTGGTTGCACAGTGAAGGGAACTACAATTGCTTCAATATTTCCATGTGAGTGTTTTATATAGTTTTTGAAATCTTATTTGAAATTGGAGACTATCTTAGGGTTTTGTTTTTTTTTTTTTAAACCTCTGTCACAGAATGCCCATCCCACTATAGATATCTGCTTTGTATATTTGGACTTAGTCACTTATCAAATTAGCGATTAAAAAGGATGTGTATCATTCATCACGCTGTGATATTAGGCCCGCTCAAGTGTTCTCAAGCTTACAGAGGCCACCCTGTGAGTTCTTGAAGAGAACACAGCATCGTGTGTGGAGTGTAGTTCAGGCCTTTCTCTCCCGTAAAACCCTCCTTAAGACCCGTTCCCTTCCCCAGAGCCTAAGCTCACAGGGAAGGACTAACCCACAGGGAGCATGAGTAAGTTCTCAGCAGCCCACTGAGCTGACAGCAGCTGGGGTATTGCTGCCGTGTCTCTTCCCCTGCTGCTGAGCCAGTGGCACAGTGGCAGGTGGCTCAAGACTTTCTACGGGGGCCACTGTCATGGCTATAGAGTTCCAGTGTCTATCATTCTGATTGGGGGACCTTGACTTTTACATCTGAAGAAGGGGACCTCCCCAGGCCAATGGGTTGTAACTGTGATTTGCCTTTTGAGAGTAAATACTGCCAGCCCAGCACCGTGTATTTGTGCTGTGTTAACTGTTTGCATTGGTTCAGACGCATTGATGGAATTCATCAAATTCCCCTGGGCTCCTCTCATGTTATATCTCAGAAAAATGAGGCTGGAGAAGTGTGGTTGGTTTTGATCCCACTCTGATGGCAGCAGCAGCCGAGGCTGCTGTACCTTCTCTCATTCTTGATGAACTTTACAGATGTCAGCCAACACCAGAAAGGATGAACTGGCCAAGTATGAGAATGTGGCTCTTTAAGGCACTGAGACACGGCTCTTCTAACTGAATTTAACTAAATTGTAAGCAGTATAAGTGACGACTTACAAAGCAGAACTCTGAATGGGGGGTGATCAAGAAGGACATTAAATGACTTTCCATACTTATAATTTAGTTTTTCTCTTGCAAATGTAATTTGTAACTGTCACGTTTTCCCAGTCACGGTTCTCTGAAGGAACAGAATGGACAGAATTTAGATACACACCCCGGGAATTTACTAGGCTGTCTCACATGATGGGTCCAGAGAGCTCAACAATGGCTATCTCTCACCGGTTTTGCCAAGAATCCAGGAGTTGCTCAGTCCACAAGACTGGATGTTGAAGCAGTCCCAATCTGAAACGGATATCCTAGAGGATTCCTGGAACCTCTGTTTGGAGCCTGAAGAAGCTGGTTGCAATATCAGTGAAGGAATGCAGTAGCTACGGGACACAGGGACTTGCCAACAAAAGCAAAGCAAGCAAAAACCAAGTTTTTTTTTTTTTCCTAAACTGGGCCTGCTGGCTCATGGCTTTAATTCCAGCACTTGTGAGGCAGAGGTAGGCAGATCTCTGAGTTCTAGGTCAGCCTGGTTTATATAAAGAGTTCCAGGACAGCCAGGGCTACACAGAGAAACATTGTCTCAAAACACACACACACACACACACACACACAGAGCACACACACAGAACACACACACACACACACACACACACACACACACACAGAGAGAGAGAGAGAGAGAGAGAGAGAGAGAGAGAGAGAGAGAGAGAGAGAGAGAGAGAGAGATCCATCTATATTCATCTATGTTTAGGGTGGGTCTCACCTCTTCAAATAATTTAATCAAATCCCTCACAGGAATACCCAGTGACTTGCATTTTGGTAGATCCAAGGTCTAGTCAAGCTGGCCATCAGGATAACAATCATGTAGATAGATAGATAGATAGATAGATAGATAGATAGATAGATAGATAGATAGATAGATAAATTTGGAAAGTCATAAACTAAAAGAAAAATTACCTGGAATCCCTCATTCCCATATACGTAATGCTTTAACAGTTTATTGTATAGAGAAAACTGATCTTTTTACATTGCAGAGTCCTAATGTGTAAGCATCTGCATATTCTTTTCTTGCAAGGAAAGCTGGAAGTGTAGCATGAGAGCTTCTTCCACGGGTAATGGGGGAGTTTGTCGCTTAGCTCCACTGTTCATCGCTGTAGCTGAAAGTTGAAGAAGAGAGAGATTAAAGACTAGAATGTTCTTCTCACCATCTACTTCTGTCTCACCAAAGAAGCAGGGTTGAGAGTGGAGGTACTGGGAGGAAGAGAGACCGAAGTGAGTTGGCAAACCAGTGTTCGGCAAGTGAGTTCTCTTGGCAACATATTCCATTCGTTTGAATCATGCTGTGTTGGTTTTGCTTCATTGGATCCTGAGCTGGAAGAACCACATGGAAAACTTGAAATATGTGACCCTGTGAACTAGGAAGCACTGGAGACAGAAGAACGTTGACAGCAACCGGTCCTGGAGGTGCAGTTGCAGGAGCTAGGATCTGAGCCTCGTGCGTGTTTGTTGAAGTCCTACTCCTTATCAAGCGGCTAGGCCTCTGGGTTGATGCTCTCCAATGTCTCACCCTCCAAATGCACACAGTTCCTAATAGAGGTGTTGATGTTTGTAGACAATTCCTGAATTGGAGTGCATGTATCTGTCACTTAGAGAACGGTGTGTGTGATTGATTGTAAATGAGAAGACACATTTTAAGTCAGTACAAACTGACTGAACACGTAGTAATTTTATAAAACATAACTATCTATACCATTTTTTTTTTCAAGAAAAAAATCAGCGCATAACCACAAAGACAACTGAAGATCTTTGAAGGAGGTTGGAGCAGAATTTCCTTTGATTTTCCTCTTTGGAGAAGGAAGCCAGGCACTTCTGAGCACCAGCCCTGCCCTGAAATGTCTCCCCTGTCCCCCATAGCTGGCATACTTGTCTCTAACAGCCTCTGAGAAGACAAATGCTCCTGTGCTAGGCTGCAAATGGATTAAAGCCGTGCTGATCCTCATCTGTCAGAACAATTAACATGGGGAAAACACTTGCCCTACTTACAGCAGATGGAGGAGGGGAGGGCCGGGGAGTTCTGTGGTGTCGCTCATAAGATTAATGTGGCTCTATGGGCAGCAGAGAGCATTGGATTTATTTTCTGAACATTACATGGATTTACGGGGATGACAGCGTCGGCCAAAAGCAACAGACTGTGTTCCTAAAGGGTTTCTGTAGGGTACTGAGACATGTAAGAAGCGTGACTTGGGAGTCGGATGGGGTGCATTGTGAGAGAGATAGCTAGATTTCTAACTGCAAAGCAGGACGTATTGGCTATTTTGTGTTCTCTTTATGTTGAATTCGAGGCTTAACAGGAACCTGGGTTTCCTAGAGGTTGTATAAATATTATTGTAGGACTTTCATGAACTAAGTGGGAAAGATAGAAGTGGCTTCAATCACTTGGAAACCACAGGTCTGTTTGAAGAAAGGCTTCAGATCTGCTTGAATTCCATTAGAGATGGCTTTGTGCTGTGGGGTACAAAGAAAGGAACACACAACGCAGCAATTAAGGGGATTTCTAGAAGGGTTTTAGTGTCCCCTGATAGAAGTGGCTTGGGAAAACATGGAGGTTAACACAGCAGAATAGAAGACAGCAGACTGAAAGACACAATTTACTCAAGTGCTGGATCAAATTTTAATTATAAGAAGCTTACAGAGCAACAGTTCCCAACAATCCTAATGCTGTGACCCTTTAATACAGTTCCTCATGGTGTGGTGACCCCGACCATAAAATAATTTTCATTGCTACTCCATAACTACAATGTTGCTACTGTCATGAATTGTAAATATCTGTGTTTTCTGATGGTCTTAAGGGACCCCTGTGAAGAGCTCATTCAACCCCAAGGCATAAGGACCCACAGGTTGAGAACCATTACTATAGCGGGAAGGAGTCAGCTTTTGATAGAGGTATAGCTTTCACTGCAAGGGACAGACCTGGGGACATTTTGTGACTGCTTGTTATGGTGGGATGGTTTGTGAAATTCTCTCTTTCTAGATACTCTTCCCAAAGAGCCTCATGGGTAAGTTTGCTACCCAGGGGCCCTCGTCTCTCTGTTTGCTGTCTTTTAGTTTCTAAAGTTCTCCGTTGCCCCCTACCATGACTTTGTGTTTGAAGGAGACATTTAGCCACTTTGCTGGAAAATCCTCTGCTCTCCAAAATCCTGTGACCAAGATTCCTTGTTTCTGAACCAGACCAACAGACATGAGAGTCACAGTTAAACGTTTGAGTATCAAGAACAAACAGACCCAGAGGGGTTTTTCCAGTGTGGCCCCGTGTGCATTCTGTCTCACCAGCCTCTCTTCCCCCCACCCCCACCCCAGTCTCCCCTCACCACTCATAGCCCATTTCCTGCTTGGCTCCCCTTGTCTCCCAGGCGTGTGCTTTGGTTTGGAAGCCCCACTTCTGTCTCTTTCTATGCTAGCAATTGTTGGGACAATTGTTCATCTGGACAGTGTCCCCAGTCTGGTTTTGTTGTATTTTGTCTGTTGTTTTTTCAAATTCTTTCACATACTGAAGAAATCTTAGATGCGGGATTTGGAGGGGCGGGGCTTCTGTCCCTCTTGCTGTTTGAAAAACAAGGAAACATTTTAATGTTACAGCATATTTTAAGTTAATGGAGATAAGAAGCAACATAAGTGTGATTAAGGACACTATAGTATATAAACTTGATTGCATTTGTTCAGCCATTAGGACAATAATAGGAAGTCTGTGTGCTCACTTGGGACAATTCAGCCAAAACCCTACTAACTTAATAGTCATACATATTATGCTAATAGCTTTTTAAAGAATAAACATATAAGCTAAACGCATTGAAAAGGTCCTGGAGACATCTAGTAGTTATTACAATCTTGATTTCGTTTTCTTGTGTGATCTCCTTAATGAATGAATGAATGATTTTAATTGAGATGGTAGCTTACCGTTAATGCTGCTTGCAGTTGTCTGTAGAGCTGAACCTTTGGCTTCTACATTTCCAGTTGCTTTTGGAGTCAGTGGCTGAGGTCAGTGGGTAAGCAGCAAGCCTTAGGTTTCCTTGGTGGGATAATTTCCTAACCATTGCTCCAAGTCCATATTGTGTAATTGTGCAAACAGCACGGTGACCTCTGGGATGCTTGGTTTGGCTTTCCCATAGTTAACCACTGCAGAGGGATTGATTAATGCTAATCTTTAACATGGCTCTATCGAGTACCTGCTTCCTGCCAGGCACAGTGCTGGGTGCCCTAGAAGCAGTCAAACACAATCTCCACTCCTCAGGCGCTCACAGACAAAGGCGAGAAGCAAGGCCATAGAGAACCTGTGAGTTGTGACATGATGCGACCAGGAGGGTTCTGGGAGTGATGCTGGAGCTGTCGGGCTGGGGAAGGAATCTGCTTTTCAGCCCTGTTGGGGAATGTGGTAGCCTGAGGGTAGCCACTGGAAAGTGGTAGGTATTTTTCTTTTAGTAGGAGGGCATACATTCAGAATCGTTCCCTCTGCTTTGGAGAGAAGTTGGCAGAGAAAGAAGGCTGGAGGCAGGTAGCCTTGATCCAGGTGTGCAGTGGTCCCTGACTTAGGTAGGCAAATGATCCTGTCCCACCTGGCTCTTGGGCTTATTTGCTCACGGTGATGGTGGGCATGCAGTGTACACTGTTCCCAGAAAGATTTTTGAGGCGAGAACTACAGAAATGGGTAAGAATGAAAGTTACAGAGGAAGAGTTAGGAGAGAACCCTGAGCTTCTGACTTAGGTCAGCAAACGATCCTGTCCAACCTGGCTCCTGGTCTTATTTGTTCGTTCAGTTAAACAGGATGATTGACAGTCTGTTGCATGTGTCAGGCGTGTAGGCTTGAAGGCAAGAAGGCAATCTGAGTTGAGAGGGAAGCAGCTGAACACACGGGCCTGGAGCTCAGGGAGTTGGCGACCATTGTACCTGTTGGTTTTGGAGATGAGCGTTTCTATTCCTGTGTGTTGGGGAATATTCTAGAACCAAAATAGTAAACATCCTTGGCTCTGGGGACTATGCTGGTAAAAGGGCCTTTGAATTCCCAGGTGCTGGCCTTGTGACTACAAGAAGGGAGTCTTCCAAGCTAGGCTTACATGGTGGCTGCAGCCTGATGTCATTGTCCGGGTCCTTTTGTTCTGAGCAGGTATTTACATTTTCAGGCCAAGGGCATTTGGGGATGATATCTCAGGGAGAAATGGAAATGCAAAACGACTTACTTACCCAATATAACATAACCTTTCTGAGAGAGAGATGGGGTGGAGGGCAGGGACTATCTCTTGAATCTTCCAGTGGATCAATGAATTTCACTTTTCTTTTAATGATTAGCTTGTTGAAAATTAGCCCAGGATGTGGCTATCAAGACTTAACATGAGTTTGTTCCTGATGGTTGAGATCAGGGCCAGTAAAGTCGGGCCTGTTTAAAGCAATAGTTTTCAGACTGTTTTCTTCCATTTGAAACACTTATTTTATTTTTAATTATGTGTATATGTGTTTCCAGGGGTGGTATGTGAGGGCAGGAGCCCTTGGAGGCCAGAGACACTGACTGGGTCTCCCTGGAGCTGGAGTTACAGGCAGTTATGAGCCACATGATGTGGAAGATGGGAACTAAACGCTGGTCCTCTGGGAAAGCAGTTCACACTCTTAATCGCTGACCCATCTATCCAGCCCCTCAGACTTTCTCTGTAAATCTAGACCCATGCTGGCCACACACTAAGGTGATATCGAGATCCATCCGTGGCCTGTGGCCTGTGACCTGTGACGTGGGCTGAAAACATTCATGAAGACCACTCAAGGGGACAGAGTAGTTGGGATATCATTACCGCTTCCTTAAAGGAAAATACAGTTTTAAGTGTATTTTTAAAAGTGCCATGTGCTTGATCTTTAACAAATCTCCTTCCAGCAAATTTATAGCCTCCCACAAATCTCACACAGGCTCCTGCATGTGTTCGGAACAAGTTAAACAAGGCTTTCGAAAGGAAGCCCAGTGGCTTGTCCCCTCTGTAAAGTCATCTTAACTCCACGTCACCATTATCCCTCCAGTTTGAGTGGCTAATCGCATACTTACCACAGTGATCTAATTTGCATTATCCCTGTCAAAGGTGTCACTCTGTGAATAGCTAAATTAACTTAGTCTTCCTGGAATGTACCCAAATGCTGAGAACCATTTAGGACCTTTCAAACTGATCTGGTCTATTAGCTCCATCTTGAGATAAGCAGAATAAATAAGTCCCCGCAATCAAAGGGAAGCTAATTGTAGCATCTCTCTCCGGCTCTGTGTCATCAAAGCCTGGCTGTCTCAAGCATGCCCTAATGGGGCTCATGATTTTGTTTGTTCTGCGTCTCATAATTCTTGGTTCAGTTTACATTTGCACTGTTAATATTCATTTTCCAAAATTTGTTGACATGGCTATTCATTTTTCAGGGATATTAATTCATTAGCCTTTCCTTTCAAGGACAGATCTGTGCATATCCACTGTCAGGCCAACAGCACAGGAGCCAGGGGCCAAGGCAGTGCTGTCGCCACACCCACGCGGCTTCTTCCCCCTCCTCAACCCGGGTTGACAATAGTTGCTATGAGCTGATGTTTTTCCAGTACCCATCTATGCTCACACAAAATGCATACATATTTGCGTGGTGAACATTTTTATGGAAATTAAAGCTGTATATTTCAAACTTAAATTTAAAAAAAAAATCAAAACTAACAGGCTTTCTCTCCAAAGTTTCGGGTAGATGTTTTTTTTTTTCCAGTTATGAAATGTAAATATAGCAACGTATTCATTTAGTCTATTGTAGGTGGACTTTAGTGAGTTTCGTTTTTAGGGTTTTGTTTTATTAGTCGAGTGCTGTGATAAACACTTTTGGAAACGTGTCCTAGAACAAGGAAAGTGGTAGATTAAGGTAGAGCTCTGTAGTTGTCAGACACTGGTGATCTGTGCCATCAATCTGGGCACAACTCACTACGATCCCTCCCAGGTTTCACCAGCAGGCTGGGGTTTATTAGTCAAACCCAGTCAAAAAGAGACTGGGGAACAGGCTCAGAATATTAATCCCGGTCATCTTTTTTTATAATAGCCTCTCCCTATACCCCCGTCCCAACCTCAGCCAATTTATGTTAAATGCTCTCACTCTTAGTATTTGCGTGTGCACACACACATACAGGCTCATACATGTGTACTTGCTTGCCAAGCAGGCTAGACTGGGCACACAGTAAGCCTCGGTGTTTCTCTTGCAGACTGAGCATCCACTAAGCTTGCGTGTTTCACTTGCATCTGCTTCGCTTGACCACCACTGGGAATTCAAGTACTTGCCACTCCACCTGGCTCTTTGCGAGTGAGTCAGGGGAACTTTATCCTCTGAGCTAGCCCCCCCCCCCCCCCATCTTTCTCTTACCATTTTGAAAAGCAGCCAGCTGAATTGGATTCTCCTCCTTGGCAGTGGCGAATGCTCTGGACATTTTGCAGTTCTCATGGATTTCTGCAGCGTTGCTTTAGTTCATCCTCACGCTCCGCGTGTTAGCCTACACCTTCTTCCGCCCTCCTTTTGCTATTGTCACCACCTAGGAAGGCTGGGTTGGTTATGCCGCCAAAGTTGGCTGCTGAGGTCCTCCTGCCCCTTTCTCCCGGCCTTGCTCAATTCACACACACCTACTCAGGGTAGCAGTTGGGACAATTATATAGCTATTTGGGGGATAGACATATGAAATAAGACAAATGTTCTAGATCCTTGACTTCCATCATTCAGTGATGTTCACTCAATTATTAGTCCGACAGACCAGCTGCTAGGAAAGGAATATGCTGAGGAGCAAAGGGGACATCATGTTGTCCTTGAGAATTTGCTTTTGGATTAAGAAGAGCCTCTACTCTACAAAGAAGATACTAGTGGTAAAGGGAGCGTCTGCGTTATTGCTTTGTATTTGGTCTTCCTCATGAGCACATTGATTGAGGCAGTAAGTATAGGCATTTTGTGATACTTCTATCCAAAGCCTTACAGGATTAGAAAACCTTCATGATGGTTTTATGTTTATCTGAAAGAATAGATAAATAGTTATTATTGGAAAACAAAGGTAAGATTTTTTTTATATGCCAGTAGACATTATAATACTGTTACCTAAAGTCATGTTAAAGCTGAGCGTGGTAGTTTACAGCTGTAATCTCAGCATTTGGGAGACTCAGGCAGAAAGATAGTCATGTGTTTAAAGCCAGCCTGGGCTATGGAGTGAGACCCTGTCTTGGACAAACCAAAATAGGTGGGGATAGGAGTACATAACACAATGTGTTTAGCTCTAATTATTCAGTAGTACTAGGATAAGCATTAAATAAACTACAAAGTAAAGAGTATAATTAATATATGTAATGCAATTCTAGGTAACTAAAAGCTTTAAAAATTGACTATATTTTAAAAAAAAAACCACACTAAAGAAAATCTAACTATGGATTTAACCTAAGCACCTAACAACTTCCTAAACAAAAAAGCAGAGGAAAATGTGCACATGTAAGGGTGTGTGGAGTGAATGTAAAAAGATGAAACGATGTTGGTAAAAACGCTGCATAGATGGAGAAGGACATTTGTATGTGCAGCGGTCAGTGAACGCAACTCGTATCAAGTACTGAAAATTAGCACCCTATCAAAATGGGCGGAGACCACAAACAGATATATAAGTCCGCATGTTTATCAGATTCCTATAACCTCTTGTAATCAAGGAAACTAAGGCCAACTATCATTTTGAAATCAAAGCCTCCCCCCCTTGTGTTTGATATGTGTAGAGTTGCTGGGTATTGAGGGCCGATTGTAGAAACATACACTTGTGAGTGTGGGGCCGTTCAAGGAGTTACTGACTGTGTGATTCGGCTCCTCTTCCTCCTCCTCCTGTTCTTTATAGACAGGCTCTCATGTAGCATAGGCTGGCCTTAAACTTGCTGTGGAGCCAAAGAGTGCCTTAAACTCTAACCCTCGCTCCTTGGTCTCCAAAGCGCTGGGATTGCAGTGAACCTCACCACACTTGGCTTTATGCGGGGCTGGGGATTGACCTTGGTGTTGTGCACACAAGGCAAGCCCTCTACCACCTGAACTACAGCCCCAGCCCTAAAACTTCCTGACTATAGTATTATACAAGGAGGAAATTTGTCCACTTGTTTAGTAATTGGCTAAATTGGTGATTGGCCAAGTTGTAGCACATCAGATACATTGAATTAAGAGGAGCATTTAGACATAACTGGGTTTTGTGTGTGTGTGTCGGGGGGGTTATGGCCTAATTCATTCTAGGTTTATGTTAGTTTCAGAGGTAGAAAAACAACATTATTTCTCCCTACCATTATAGGGGAACAAGCCTGCTTCAAAGCGGAAGTCATGTGCAAGACAAAGAAGATTCCCTAGTTATATAGCTATAGGAAATAGCAACTTGCGACAAGCCCAAAGCAAGGGAGGATGAAACATACCAGAGTCTAAACCTTCAAGTTACACTCAGTAACTTGAAGAAGTGCACTATTGCCTGGGTGCTAACTTATATGACTTTGTGGTCACAGATGGAGAAGCTGGCCAGTCACTCTGAATGTTGTCTCAAGTGGCCAAAGGGTCAGTGTCTTATTGCTGTGAAGAGACACCATGATCACAGCAAGTCTTATGTAGGAAAACATTTAATTGGGGCTGCTTTACTGTTTCAGAGGGTTGGCTACTTGCGGGAAGCAAGGCAGCATGTAGGAGGCATGGTGCTGGAGAAGTAGCTATATCAAAATTCTTTATCGGATTTGCAGGTACAAAGGGAGAACCCCTTGGCCTGGCTTGAGCATTTGAAACCTCCAAGCTCACCCCTAGTGACATACTTCCTCCAGCAAGGCCACACCTCTTAGTGCTACTCCCTTGGGTCAATGGGTCCCATTTTCATTCAAACCACCACAGTGTTAAGGCAGGGGCCTGCTTGTGTGAACTGAGCAATGCTCACTTGGTATGAACTGTCTGTTAACTGACACATTTCTATTATCTTCTATTCTTGAACTTAGAGAAATTATATTAGATATTCTTATGATATTTTTTCTTAGATTGTAATTCTTTTCCTTCCTGAGACTCCATAGTACCGAAGGCCATCACTCACTCAGCTTTCAGATCGCTTCTCATCTTACTTTTTCTAGGTCCTGCATTGATGACTGGACGGAAACTGAAGAATAGGTCATGGCACTAGAGAAGAGGGGGCATTCCTTCTCTGTAGGTTCCTGGCGTAGAGTAAGCACTTTCAAGCTTCAGGACTCATGGTGTGAAAAGTAGGTCAGATATCTTTGAAACTCTTGGTTCTTAGAACCCACACAGTTTCCAGAGTTCCTTACTTGCTCTTGGGAGCTGCCCAATTACTACTCGTGCAGTGATATGCGACACAGAGCCTCCAATTTGGTTTTTGGTTTAAAGAAGTTTCTACTTTCTGCTTCTACATGCATTGTTGGTCTTTGTTGGCTGATTGCTTGACCAAAGCTTAATATATGTTGTGGTAAGACGCAAGATAATGGGTACAGAGTGATAAAACCTCTTCTTCTTCCTTTAGTCATTAGGTTCTAGGCTCCTTTTCTTATGGGAAATTAGCTTCTGCCACATTGTAATCATGCTTTGAAAACCTTGTCTCTGGAGTTTTCTTGTGGATGTAGCAGTTGTGATTAGATGTTTTTTGTCGACTAACTGTTCAGGACATGGTCAGGCTCCCACCACAAACCAGAAATGGTTCAGGCACGTATCCAGCATATTTGACATCAAAGTCTGGGAGATATATTTATTTACCCAGTACTTCAGTGGAGTCCCGGGTCATGACATAGAAAACTCAGTAGGAGAGCCAATCATCCACTCTTTAGGTGACCCTCCCAAGCTTAGAGTTCTTGATAGCACTTGATCTAAATCTTCCTGGTTCTGGCCATCAGGATCCAAACGCACTTAAATGTCAGCATCGCTGAAGGCTCTTGTGGAGTGGAGCACACTAGCTATGACGGTTTACACTCTAAATAAAAACTTTCATAGAGGGACTGCAGTCTCTAACATGACTTCTTTTGTTTTTATGTGAGACAAGACTTCACTCTATAGTCCTGGCAGTCCTAAAACTCACAATGTAGACCAGGCCGGCCTTGAACTCACAGCGATTACCCCTGCCTCTGAGGGTACTAAGATTAAATGCCCACCATGCCCAGCACTAACATGGTTTTCTGTCAGACCTTATAAACAGAGGTGGGCCTAATAAAGTATTATCAGGGTAACTTGAAGGCGTCAAGAAGGGAATAACCTGAATTGAGTCATGTAACATTTTTAACAAGCTCATAACATACAATACAATAAGCCTCCTCATGCTCCCATGTCCCTAGGTAGTGGGGCAGAGTCAATATTAGCACCCACAGGACAGGTGAGGAAATAGGTGTATGGAGAGAGACTGGGCACTGAGGTAGTTTAGCGACTGATATCAAAACAGCCGTCAAGCTTCCTTTCATTTGTGCAGAGCAGTTTTTACAGAAATGTGGCTTCTTGGCCTAAAGAATAGAAAATGATCTACTGCCTCACTGTACAAGAGAAGTGTGGTTCTACCATGGAGCAGAAAGTCCCATCAAAGGCAAGAAGGAAGATGAAATCTTGGAAAAAGAACCAATTCTATCTTATGATTATTCTTGTTTAAAGAAGTGGATGTCAGAAAGATAGGAAAAAATTAAAACCCCATATTAATTCTCTTTTTAAAAATTGTTGTGTTTGTGTGTATGTATGTGAATGATGTGTTCTATACAGGTGCATATGTGCATAGTATATATGGAAGTCAAAAGACAGCCTTGTAAAGTTGGTCTCTCCATCCATCTGACAAGACTTCACGCACCTTTATCGCTCAGACCCCTCATGCTGACTACTCTGCCCATGAAGATGCTGGCCTGTCTCATAAAACAAATAACAACAAAATCCTTTGTGCATCTTGCTAAAAATCCTATGACATTTGCCGCGGAGTTTGGGGTGTGTGGTTCAGCGGTGTAATCCTATCGTTGTAGCTGTAGCCAAAGTGCCAGAGACTTATCATCCCAGAAGAAATTACTCTGTTTAGCCAAAGTGGAGCTGGGCAATGCATAATAGCTGGAACAGAGTGTAAGTGGCATCATTTGTGCCAGTCTTGCGCACTTTGCTGGCTAGTCTCTAAATTGCCTCTGTTGTCTGAAGAGCTATGATTAAAGAAATGAGGTGTTTTCTTTTCTAGACAGCCCTTCGGTTGTTCCTGCAAACACTCGCAAGGAAGAACCTCGTGGCACAACTTTTTATTTTTCTCCTAGGGCAACTCACCTCAGAGAGCAACTGAACGTAAGCAGGGAAGTCAATGCCTGTCATACTGCTAATGAAGCCAGTCCTTGTGTCTCCCGATGGGCACTGTGACCCATAGAGATGGGTCTATGGACTTGTACCTTGAAGCCCTTAACTCTATACCTGAGAAGACTAAAGGGGTCTGAATGAGAATATTCTTTTCTGGAAGCAGCCTGCAGCTCTCCCCATCCATCTAAGCCAGACTATTTCTGCCATTGCCTCTTCCAGGTGGGAGAATGACAGCCAAGGGTTTGGAACAGCTGGGCATTGGAAAAGACCTGTAAGGGAATGTGTTTCAAAGGGACAGGTTTATTTTTTTAGACCTTATTCTGTCCGCCGCCTTTTTCCTTGTTTTTCATTCTCCTTCTGGGTTTCTTGGCTTCCTGAAGAATGGCTGTCGGTGTGGTATATATGGTGTTGCCATCTGCTCTGTTCTTCCCCTCTCCTTTGGGTTTATTTCCTTCCCTCTTCCCCTCTTCCTCCTCTCTTCTCACCCGTGAAAGTCAGGCATAACACAAATCAATGTCTCCTCTTCCTCTGGCTCTGAGACAGATGGCGGTGACTCTGGGATGGGGACAGTTCCAAAGTTTCTGTTACACAGGTACTGGGAGGCTCTGGAGCTGGGGATGGGGAGGTGAGGGGACAAAGGGGCTTGTCTTCAAGCCCAGCTTCCTGTGCCCAGCTTCCTGTGCCTACTGAATCTCCTGCAGAATGTCCCAGAAGCTGTCGCAGCCCGGGCAGATGCTTCCTCCTGACCCAGTCTGCATTCAGCTTTGTGCACTGTAAGGCATACAATGCAGGCCAGGAAAGGAGTTTTGTGGGCAAGGTCATTGTAGCTCCAAGTTCTTCCGTCCTCAAATCCAGATCCGTTTGCTCTGCCTCTACCCATTAGGATGGCTAGCCCCACAGACATATTTGAAAAGTATGTATTTGCTGTTACCTGTGCCTCTATTCAGACTTGGACGGTTTTGCATACAGTGTGTTCTAGAATTTCAACCTGCCACAGGTCAAGGCTTGATGTGTCTTATGATTTATACCGCATGTTTGTTACCACCTCTGCTGTGAGGCAGGACCTCACTGTGGAGCTCAGACTTGCTTCAGACTCAAGATCCCCCTCATGCTCCTGGTGATGGGATTATAGACATGCTCCACCATGCCTAGTTTATACTTACCTTCCAGCATATTTCAATGGAATATAGTTTATTTTTTTAAAGCAAGCTTTTCAAGTCTATGTATTTTTTTTTTAGGTCTTTTTTCATTGGGAACAAAGTTCAGGTGTTTTGTTTTTGTTTCTAGTCTCCCCGCCCCCAGAAAGTGTCAAGGAACAGGTCACATGATGCAGTGTCATGAAACTAAATAAATGGGAAAATTTGCTTAGCATCTGGATTTATCTGGAAAAGGCACATTTTCAGCCAAATTTTTAAGCTTCACTTGTAGGTATGAATACCTTAGAACTCCCTAGTTGCCATGGTGATAAACATGTACAGTATAAACAAGCTAGAAATAGGCTTGATCGGGCTAGCCGTTGGCTTACTTCTGCACCAGGTGTGCGAAATGCATCACAAGGAAACTTGGTGGCTGCTTCTCCTGGAAATGACATGATAAATTTTGTACACTTTTGGTGAACATAAAATTGCCCCCAAAGAATATAATTCATGCAATAAGGTAGGTTCATTAACTTTAAAAATATTGACTCCATGGGCAACTTTTGAGTGATATGAGGCTCCTCTAAGATAACTGTTGAGAGACAGGAGTTGGTAGTGATAGATCCAGTTTCTCTGTCCCAAGATGGGGGGAAATAGGTCAAGACTTCAAAGAGTCCAGATATTTGATCCAGACATTCAGATTTAAGGCGTAGGTTCTCTTTATTTCTCTACACCAGCTGGTTGGTCTAGGGGAAGGGATGCTATCGCTTCTGGGATCCGTAGCTCAGAGTCTACACCCAGCTCTGTGGCTCTCATTCTCTGAGCCATCAGCCCCTGGCCCTGCAGGCATGTCACCGCCTCTGTTCTTGGCTGCCGCACACTGGGAAATAAAGTGTGATTTCTGAGCTCTGGGGTTGGGAGGAGAAGTTAGTGTTGTGTGGCCTCTGGTCATCTTTCTCACATACAGAGAAATGCCCTCTGCTCTTGTCGACCCCACCTTTTGCCCCAGTGCATGCTGGTGTAAAATGAGAGAACCATCACACTGGAATGGATTCTGACAGGCTTCTCTCTGAACTCCCAGGCAAGACCACACTCGCGTGAACTCAGGGAAAGGAGAGTCATCCCTGTCTAGAACAGTTTCCCAGGAGAGTGATTCCAGAGCTCTGGCTACCTTCTGAGCTGTAGCGAGCTTCCCTGTCAGGAAAGGCATTTACAGTAAGCCCGAAACCTTCATGCTGAAATGTAAACCCATTATCAGCTGCTGCATAGGCTGCTAGGACTTGGAGTCCACCCTGTGCTCGTCATCTGGGGTGACTAATTTGTCCTCCCTTCCCCCACTTGAAGTGGAATAATCTCTTTCAGCTTTGGTATGCTTTCCCGGGAGCCCAGGATGAAGCTTGGCGTCATGTATGTGCTCCCTCTGCATTGAGGTGGATGAGCAGACTCACCAAACGGCTTCACATCCCTAATCCCATGTATCCGTCTCAGCATGAGCTTTGCATGTAAGCCGTGATTTCACTAATGCTACCTCATAATCCGTGTCTCAGAACTTTGTCTCATGGTAACTCTTTGGGCCAGAAAAGACTTCTCCTGAATATCAGACAAAAGTTCTCCCAAGTCCTCTCAAGCTGCTTTGTTGAGTCCTGTATCAAGTGATGGACAGTGTGAATCTCTTCAGAGGGAGGCTTGGTTTGAACAGTTTGAGACCTTCTTTTAGTTGCTGTGACTGCAGTATCTCCTCTCTGCTACCCTTAGACTCTCATTTGCTATCTTTTTCTAGGTTGGAAGCATCCTATTTCTAAACAACCTAGAATAATGTAGAATGCTTTAATATTTTCCTGCTCTCAGTAAATCAACTAAAGCAGCTTTAGGGACCCCTTGCATTTGCATTCTAGTGCTGTGTCTACAAGGAGGTCAGAATGGGCAGAAAATCAAGGACCTCTTTTCTTGTGGCATGTTTTATCTGATTGTCAGGCTGGGGTTTGTGAGCTTCAGAAGATACACAGACTCCCATCGCCCTGTCCTCTGCTTTATTATTTTTCTTTTTTAAGAACTACAGCAGAATTGATTGCAGATGATGGTATGTGACTGGAGGAAAGCCATGCCATTTCCAAAGCTGTGTGAGGGACAAGTATCTTGTACGAGGCTCTGTCACCATGATGGGCATGGATCTGGGAGAAGCTTGCCGGTGTTTGCCGACTGCTGCTGTTCTTCACTCAAATTCAGGGCTTCGCCTTACTCAGGGAAAGTGGCAAACAACCCATGCATCTGTCTGTGCAAAGGAATGTCCTTTCCCCGGCTACCACAGTGGGCGCTTACTAAGCTGTTTCTTCTCAGGTTGTTGGGGAGTGCCCTCACAGCAGAAGGGCAGAGGTTCAGGAGACCTCCCTGTGTCTTCTGTTGCCTTGCCTGTAGCCAGTGAGTTCTGCTACTATGCCTACTATACTCTATTAACTTCAGAGTTGGCCCGGGAACTCAGAAGAAGCTGGGGGGCGGGGGAATGATTTTGTAAGAATGCACACTGGCAAGGCTGTAAATGATAAAATGTAAGTAAAGGGGAAGGGAGGCTCCATGCTGCCAGTTAAAATAATGCTGAGCTGTTGCAAGCCTGTCCAAATTGCTATTATGTTGCGGTTTCTAGATACAAAGTAGGAGGACGGGCTGGCTTCTCGGGAGAAGCAGTCCTTACAGGAAAGGGCCTGGAATGCTGTCTAGCCAGACGCCAACCACAGGCTTCTGTGGCTCACTTACCCTGTGTTGCAGCTCTGAAAGCTTTGTCATGTGGCAAGGGATGGAGAAACACATAGGCCCTGGGCCGACTAGTGCTGGCAGATGGTGGGGGATGGGAGACTGGGGGGGGGTACCTGCTTAGGTGGGCGCGTGGCTCACTTGCAAGAACAAATGAATTCCAGGTAGAACAGACTTGTTTGGCTGTAACATTTAGGCTGCCTTTACCCACATTACATAGAGCCCCTCCCCTCTTCAGGCATCATTGAAGCCAAGACCACTGAAGCTTGCTAGAGGAGTTTAGCTCCCTGGGTATACTGTATAGAGATTACATATAGGCTTATTTATATTCTCTAGAATGCTTTCTAAACAGGGACAAGAAAACGAAACACGTTCATGAAAAAGCTACCTGAACAGCACACGGAGGTAACCTGGGAATGTGGCTTACGTTCCAGGACCTTTTATCCCAGACTTACAAGTAGATATTTTGGGCAAAAAGTATTCTCCATTAAACATTCTCTTTCACATAAGCTGTATTAAGTATATTTGTTCATAGAAAGAACCTGTCCGCTATGTGCAGCAGATACATTCTGTAGGTAGTATGGGTAATGAGAATGCATGTTCTTTCCTTTGAATTTTAATTTTTTTCTTAATTTATTCATGGAATAAATATTATCCTCCTTGTCCACTGGATGTTTCCCAGATTCCCAATATTTCTGCCACCACAGAACCCTCATGGCAAAATCATTCACCCAAAACAGAAATGAGACCAAATTCACGATGTTAGGTACTATCAGGTTATGAAATAAATAAATAAATAAATAATAAAAGAATAGAAAATGTGTGTGACAGAGAAAAAACTCGTCCCTGGTGGTCAGCGGTGGATAGGTGGAGATAAAGGAATCAAAGGAATGTATCACTTCTACAGGAAATAGTAACCTCCAAGTTATGGGGTTTGTGTGTTCCTACTAGAGCAGGAGTGTGTGGGGGTGTGTGCACACATGTGCATGTGTCTGTCTGTCTGTTTGGCAGCCTGGTGCCCCTCGCCTGTCACACTGTCATCTGTGCCGCTCATCCCTTTTGTCTTTACCATCACGAGTAGACGTCCGTGTCCTAGATAACAATACAGTCGCGGTTTCCTCTTTTCGTTGTTGAGACACTGTCCGTGAAGCTCATTTTGAGATTACTGGGTGTCTTTTGAGCATCCCCCCCCCTCCTTTGAAAGACAGGAGGGGGCAGGAAGTGGGGTGTGGACTGGGCGTGGTAGGGTGACTCCTCTTCCCAGGTTCTGAAGGATTATTGTGCTTTGCTGTGCCTTCCTGCCTACCCGCTGGCCCAGTCATGACAGGGAGCTGCTCACTGAATCCCATGTGTTGAAAGGCGAAGTATAGATTACTGGGACTGGTGTGAGCTAGGCACCTGTGTGGAGAGTCACTTTGATTGCTTAATTGGGGACTGTGTAAACTGAGAGACAGCAGAGTGACCTTCTAAGTTCAATTTTATCTTGACACCTCTTAGGGTTTTTTTTTTTTTTTAAAAGGAAGTCATGTGACCATGATGACCTTAGTGGTCACAGCCATGCTGCTAACTCATTGGCAGCTGGTTTTGTGATCAAGAATCTCGCTTGCAGCATTTTGTTCAGTCCTCAGAGCTCTGGCTGCATGAACATTGTCCCCATTTTACAGGTGAGTAAAGTGAGGCTTCAAAAAGTTAAAGGTTCCGCAAGGATGGGGCTTTTGTGCGACCTCATCCGTTCTTCTGCTTTTCTCATCATCTGTCCGTCCTCTGCTCTTCCCAGTCCTCTTCCTGTTCCGAGGTCAAGGTGACCTCGGTGGGCTGATACTGACTAGGCTAGGGTCATTTGAAAGGAGACAATATTTGAACCCCAAGCCTTTCCCCTTTTCTGTCTGCTTGCTGTCACTGAGGCTGTCAGCACAGCCCCTTTGAGACAGGAGTTGAAAGTCTGTCTCATCTCCCCTGGCCAACAGCTTTGGATTAGCTGTACCAGAGAGCTGGGAAGTGGCCCATCAGTCAGCATGCCTGGGGGAGGTCAAGCCAGCCAGGGCTTGCCTGTGCCCTGACTGGAACAGGAGCATGTCCTGGCAGCAAGCCCTTGACGAGTATTTTATTCAAATGAAATAATGCACGTTAAGAGATCTTTAAGAAGCTGGGAATACATTTGCAATAATTGTCCTGAATCCTCGAAGAGTCACCATTGTAGCTGTGCCTGTGCTTTGAAAGTCTGGGAGCGTATACCTCGAGCTGCACGTGAAGCACACACAAACCCTGAGCTGCATGTGAAGCCGTGTGTGTGTGTGTGTGTGTGTGTGTGTGTGTGTGTGTGTGCAGACATATGCTCTCCAGATCTTCACCTGCTTTTCCCAAGAAAAGGCATTGTTCTCCTTGCACAACACCAGGGTCCTTCCGAGTGCTTCAGCCGTCACTGTAAGCCTACATTGGCCCATTCGGATCTGTGGCATTTATTGACTGTTGCACCATTAAAAGTACATGGTTTTCTGTAGAATGGGGAATTCAATACCTGCTAAATTGGATCAATATAAAAATTTATGAACAATGCAGTCCTTGTTGAGGAACTTGTTACTCACGTCCATGTGATTCTCTGCAGGGGGGTTCTGCCCCAGGGAGCACATCCATATTTAGTGTGTGCTGAAATATTCATGTCCCCTGATTAGCTGGGCTTAATTGCTGGATCTTCGTCCCCTCTATGATGTGTCATTAGGGCGCAGCCACCTTGAAATGTAAGCAGGGACAGCCAGTCTATTGCGCTATCTTTATTTTGTATGACTGTGTTTCCAAAACTCTTTGTATATATTTGTATATATAATTTTGTGTTGTCATCAAAATTAAACAAGTCAAAATCTGTGTAGTGTAAAATATTGCTACTAATATTTAATAGTTATAGTTCAAGTATTACATAGTACATTTAAAGAATATATATTCTACTTTTCAGATGTTTTTATATTTCAATATCAAATGGTCAGAATAATCATTATGCACAGGTAGTATTTAAGAAGCACAATTGTTTGCAAGAATGTGGTTTTACAAGGGATCTGGGGACACTGGTATGGATGCCTGCCTTCACAGGTGGTATCCGGACCATGGACTGGTGACTTGGCACCACCAGCTGTGTAATACTCCCTTACCTAATGGTGTCCTGGTGCTTCCATGATGAAGGGGCTTTCCAAGAACTGAATTTCAGCTGTGATTGTGAAAGTAACTCAGAGGCCATTGGCCTGTCAAGGGAATTGGCAGGAAAATTGAAAAGAGAAAAGGCTACTGCGTTCGGAGCTGACCAAGGGCAGCAGAAAGTGATTTGCATGCAGTGTGCAATCTTGTAGATGATGCTTAATGAGTTTTCAGTTTCAAAACTGAACAGCCTTTCTCAGGCTCCGACCCAGCAGGTGCCCCTAGCTGGAATCCTAGCAGCAAATAGGAAGCCACCGAATGGGCCTGATTGTCTCCATCTGGCAGAGAGCGCTGCCCTTGTGCCAGGGATTTTGTTCTTTGTGTGTCTGAATCAGAGCTCCTGCCGTGTGGAGGGTCTAGGAAGGGTAGCTGAATGAGGCTGCTTTCCGGTGCACTTGTCCCTGCCCCTTGCAAGGACAGCTGGGACATATGCGATCATTCACTACCCACAGAGATAGGACATACAAAGTGACGTGCTGCCAGGTTAAAGCCTGGAGGAGTCTTAGAGACATGGCACTATAAGCCTTAAAACAAGAGTATTAGAAGGCAGGGAGAGATGCAGATCCACAATCAGCTAAGTGTTCCATCAGCACCACAGAAAGGCTCACCTTCCCCTCCCTGCTCCTGCCTGAGGGTACCACAGATCTTGGCACTACACCACCAGTACAGATACTTCTTCTCTACCCAACCACATGCATGTACAAGAACATTCATGCGTAGGTGTCCCAAAGGCAAGAGAGCAATGACACACCAAGTCTGGAGCTTCCATGAGGCACACAGTGGAGTAGACATGAAGCTAGGGTTCCTTAGCTATCTGCTCTTGAGCTGTTTTCCTATCCAGCCTCCACACTTCAATTTCCTCAGTGTCTGAAGAAGGGATAATGTCTGCCACTGAGCATCACCATGTGGGGATTAAATGAGATGCTGTATGCAGTGTGTTTGTGTAATACGATGAAGCGTGGAAAGAGAACATTCTGCCAACAGTATGTGTTCAGCCAATGTTGCATTTGTCTCTTACCCTTGAATGAAGAGGTCACTGTGTGAAAGAAAGAGTTGGCATTATCTGTCGTCTTCCATAAAATGTAAGACCAAAGTGTGTCATTATATGGAGGACTGGGGCAGAATGAGGCTAAGTATAGAAATTTGTATATGGAAGTTTCCCTGTCCCAACTGCCTGCTCCCAAATAACTAATGTAGAGGCTAAATATAAATTATAAATTCTCAGCCAATAGCTCAGGCTTATTACTAACTAGCTCTTACATTTCAAGTTAACCCATATTCTTTATCTATGCTCTGCCATGTGACATTACCTTTATTAGCATCATTTCCTGCTCTCTCTGTGTCAGCTGGTGACTCCAGATTCTGCCCTTTTTCCTCCCAGCATTCCCCTAGTCTGGCTCTCCTGACTAACCTTGTTCTATTCAGCTACTGGCCAGTCAGCTTCTTTATTAAACCAATCACAGCAACATATAGTCACATAGTGTAAAGGAATAGTATTCCACAGCAGAAATTCCCTTATCCCACAGTAGAACAGAAGTAGAGGCATCCTTGCAATGAATGACACGGCTTACACAAACACCTCCTGAGCCAAACAAGCACAGGAGGAAGGACAGCACCCTCAAAGTGCACCCTGGATGAAGTCACCCCCACAGGGCAGGAAGACCAGAACAGCCTATGGTAGGGAGTGCCTAGTGGTACCCATACTGAAAAGAGATGCTTCACGTGACACAGTCCTCCATCCCTGCCATGTTGCTGGAGCCTTTGATCCTTCGATGAGTGGGCTGTTCAAAAGCCTACGTCCCAGGAGGATGAGCCAAGTGACAGAGGTAGAGTTTAGCAGCCTAGACAGAAACACTGGATGATGATGATGATGATGATGATGACGATCATCATCATCATATTGTGTTGTATTAGAGAATACCTGCTTAGCTCAACAGAGCAGGCTTGAGTTTGCCCCTTATTGTTAGTAAGAGCAGAATGGAGGTAAGTGCTTCCAGAGGCCACTCATCGCCTTGTAGGGCTGATGGGATTCCAAGGGCGTTTTAGAGAGCACGACACCCTTTGTCTCCTGCCGATAATGTATGGGGCTGCTTCTCTGCTCAGCATGGAAAAACCTCCAGGAGAGTCGGTCTGTTCGGTCCTCACTTGTGTCCTGGAGCTGGACACCCTAGCTGACTCGTCCTTAAGACTATTTCCACAGTTCAGGTTTACTCTGGGAACAGACTGTCCAAAAACAACAACTGCCTAGCTTGACTGTTCGCATGTTACCAAATGTCCAGGTGGTATAGCTGCATTTGGGTGCCCACAGCACAGAGTGAAGCTAGCTGGCCAACAACCTTGAGAACTGGGACTTTTCCTCCTAGAGACATGAGAATGTATGCATTTGTCACCTGCGTGTTCTAAATCCGAATGTATCGAGACAGTGACAAGGTTCCACGTCAGCTTTGCATAAGCTCCCTGTGAAAATTTCACAGATGGGACTACTGAGATGGCCCAGAAGGTAAAAGCACTTGTCACACAAACCTGGAAATTCAAGTTCAATCCCCCAGAACCCACAGTGGAAAGAGAAGATCAAATCCTTCGTGTTTTCCTCTGTCTGACCTTTGCACCCATGTGGGCCACCACATGTGCTCACCCTAACTCATACAGGCCCAAATAATAAAATAGTGATGATGGTGATAAGATAATAATAATCAATTAAATAAAAATGTTTCAAAATTCACAGAGATCTAAGAGACAGCATTCAAAGCCTTGGGACTCGGTGGAATCCAGGACTAGGCTGCCTGTGCCAGCCTCTTTCCCTGCTAACTTTAAACTTGACAGGCAAACAGGCATGCACATGTGTTGAGAGCTCCCCATGACTGTGGGGGACAGGCAGGGGACCGCCTGTTGGCAGAGATGCCTTCTGTGCCTCTGTTGAGAAATGGTCAACAATGAACTCGTTTTATTCTGTCTTCTTTCCATCAAAAGGGCCAGAGGAATGAGACAGGAAAGAAAACAGCCCATTTCAGTTATTATTCTCTTGCCAGGCTTTTTATTGTCTTCTCAATACAAAAATAACTCCCTTTAAAAATATCCACCGAATCAAAAATACTGAAAACAATTTAGAGCCACCCAGAGCCCGCTGGGTGTCCATTAGAATGCCCTTTCCAATTTATTGTTCGATTTACATTTCATTTCTCTCATCATCATGCATGTAAACTTCTTTTAAGCAAAGTTTTGATCCATGAAAAACTCATGCACATTCCTGTCATGCAGTCATGTAGGGTATGGCAGTATGCTGAGCCATGCTTTGTGGTGCCAGATGCTCTGTGGAGCCTTTAGAAAGTGATTCAGGCTTGCAGTTGCCCCAGCTGAGCACTGTGGTCCCTTCCTCGCTCTCAGACATCCCGTCCTCATGGCACACCAGTGTGTGAAGTTTCATAGCATCACAGAGTTAATATCCATCACAGATGTTTGTTGACTTGGAGGCACGTAGATCTTAGCATGCTGAACACATTCTTATGTACCCGCCTTTTCATATTTGTCTGTGGAAACCACCCTCAAATTCAGGAGACTCTTTGGGAACTGTCTGCCCCCCTTCCTTGGGAAGCATCTTCCATTTGGAGAAGCACAGAGCTGCCCTGTGCACATGCTATGGTCCAGCAGTCCCTCCGACGGTGTGATCCTATTATGGACCCTTCTGGTGTGGCTGTGGTGGAAGTAGCCACTCTGTCTCCCCATATGGATAGTTCGTGATGTTGGGGAGAGGATCTGCAATATTTTATGCCAGCTTTGCCCTTCCATCCTTCCAAGTCCTGCAGACAACCCAAGATGTAAGCCCCAGATGTAAGAGAATGAGCTAGGTAGAAGCTGACAAGGCTCCTAGAATTGACCCTTGTGTCTATACCTGGGTCTTTTTAAGCATGTGTCCGGTCCTGGTGTGTTTCATGATTTTCACCAGGGATTAGGTGGTGTATGATCTCCTAGGACCCGCCGATCAGGTTGCATGCCAGTGCCAATGCTGTGGAGCTAAGGCAACAGCCCCAACCGTGGAAGGGACTGAACCTTTCTCTTCACCAAACTGTAAACAAAACAAATCTCAGAAAGATTGTATAGCGGGAGCACTGTGGTATTTGTACTGAGAAACCGTCACATAAACCTTGTATCTGAACAGCAGAGTGACCTTTTCTGAGGGGCCTCAGCCCTACACCAGACGCAAATACCACCAGATTGCTTGGCATTTCCTTTTTAAATTTCAAGCGTTTCTGGTTTCAAATCAGCGACTGATCTGTTGGTTTGTAGCCTGTGTACAATTAAGTTAGTCACACTGCTGTTGGAGTCTAAGGAACCCAAGTACTTTGAAGCCACTGCCCACCTCCCACACGTCAAGCAGGGGCAGGGAGAGTGATGTGATCTTGTGAATTGTGCGCTGCCTTGCCAGGCCACCATCCAGGAACACATCTGTTTGGGTCTCAGCTCACACTGAGTCCTTGGAGAAGCTACAGAGCGGCTATGTGAGGAAGCATCTGTTATGATTCCATTTCTAGGGTGCAGCACACTGCAGAGTGCAGGGGTGAGCAGCCTGGGTTACCTACTGGGCTGCAATAGGAAGGCAGATATCCACAGTTTGGGGGCAGGCAAAGGCTCGCCAAGGTGGGTGCAGAGCCGATACAGTGAATGTGTTTGTAGTCCTCCCATCTCTGGCCTGGAGAGTCACAGAAGTCCCAACTGGGGCAGGAGCCTATGCAGCCAAATTCTGTATTCAGAATGCAAAGTTGTTCTGATTCTGGTCATAATGCTTAGCTCTCCACTATTAAAATCTACTGAGGAACTTTCTTTCCAACTTCTATTAACCTGAGCAAGATGTCTGGGGAATGGTGTCTGGGTGGATGGAGGTTTGCTCTTTGGAGCACAACGTAGCATCAGGATTCTGACTGTGTTTATCAGTCTATTTAGTTTAGAAAGAATCTACCCAGTCAATCAAGGCTATCTGGAAGGAGATGAGGAAGGGGTTAATAGCAAGAAAATTAACAACTGGAAGAAGAGCCCACTCATAAAAGCAGCTCTTCCTTTCTTTGAGCTGAGCGATGGGAAGTCAAGTTGCCTACATGTTAAGCAAGTGCTCCTCCACTGAGCTATATCCTGTTTGTAGTCGTCGTCCGCCTCTCCCCACCCTCCCAGCTTTTCTGTCTATTGTGCTTTTGCTTCCTTCCTTCCTTCCTTCCTTCCTTCCTTCCTTCCTTCCTTCCTTCCTTCCTCCTTTTTCTTCCTCCCTCCCTCTCTCTTGTCTCTCTCTTGTCTTTTTTTGTGGAGAGGCTTTGTTTTGTTTGGTTTCAGACAGGATTTCCTAAGGTAGTCCAGGCTGGCTTCAAACTTCAGATCCTCCTGCTTCAGCCTTCTGCTCAGGCATCAGTCCTTGTGCTTTAGAGTTAAGCGGTCCCTTCATGCTGTCGCTATCACACTTAACTCAGGAAAAGCCTTTCGAATAAAGAGATGTGCTCTCTACCCTGAATTTACCATCTAATTGCGGGTCTACCCCACACAGGAACGACTTTTCCCGCTGTATCTAGAGTGACTATATAACCAGCTCACCTAAGACCCTGACCTCTTTGTATTGTTCCTGAGATTAATGCATTCCCATTCTCAGACGAGTCCCCTTTAGGGTAATGGATTTTTTTTCCCCCACATAGCTATGCTAATTGAAGGAAGGGAAGGAAATGAGCTTGTCTAACCATGGGTCCTTTCCTTCTGCCTCCACAGCTCCACTTGGCAGCCCTGGCATCACTCAAGGGAGACATAGTAGAGCTGAATAAACGTCTACAGCAAACAGAGCGGGAACGAGATCTTCTGGAAAAGAAGTTGGCCAAGGCGCAGGTAAGGGACCTGGATGGGTGTGTGTTTGTCTAACTTCTTTGTTTAACAGTGAGTGTGTATGTGTGTGTGTGTGTGTG